>NW_026647186.1:0-193415 GCF_950295315.1 Erinaceus europaeus | reverse complement strand
GCTCACCCCACCCACATCCACAATCCAAAACACATTCCCTGGTTCAGCCCCTCTGCCCTATTCAGCCGAACTGTCCCCTTTGCAACCTACATATGCATCGTTGTTTGTCTTCACCATTCAACGAGAGATCTCCTTTTGTACTTTGCTTGGTTGACTGGTGGATGGATGGATGGATGGACAGATGGATGGATGGATAGCTGGATGGATAGCTGGATGGGTGGATGGATGGATGTACAGGTCAATGGATTGGTTTTGTAGAGGCAGAGTACATCTAGGGGTACTTGAGACCGCTGGTGTCAGAGCCCTAGTCTATGTCAAATGGAAACCATGAATACGTCAATAACAAAAATGAATAACCACCTAAATAAATAAATAAATATAAAAACTGGCTTAAAAAATACATGGCGTCTTTGCCTTTCTGCATATGGTATGCTGTGAGGATCTTAACAAGGAAAGCATTGTCCTGAGTAGCACCTTTGAAGTAGTGGAATATTTCATTTTCCTTTTTCTTTTTTGACTTTCCATTTTCTTGATTATTTATTGGAATAAAAAGACAGGAATTGAGAGTGAAGTGAGGGATAGAGAGTTTGAGACACAGAGAGAGGCAGCAGCAGCACTTCTGCACCACTTGTAAAGATTTCCCCCGGCAGGTGGGGACCAGTGTCTTGAAGCCCGGTCCTCCTGCAGTGTAACATGAGTGCTTCACTGGGTGTGGCACCACATGGTACCCTTGATGGGACACTGTTTTTAGCAAGGAAGAGGAAATCTCGTGGCCAGGTAATAAATAAATAAATGAAGAAAAAATAAAAGTGCATTGACATTAACTCAGTGGAAACACACAGGGACATATACATCTCTGTTACCTCTATTACTTATTCACTGATTGATTGATTGCCTCAAGGGGTTATTGCCACAGCTCAGTGCCTACGTCACAAATAATCCACAGCTCCTGCACTCCATTTGTTCCCCTTTCGCTGCCCTTGTTGCTTGGTCACTGTGGTGGTTATTGTTGCTGTTATTCTTACTGACACTTGCATCGGACAGAGAGAAAAGGAGAGATCAGGGGAAATACAGATTGGGAGAGAAACATAGAGCCCCTAAAGACCTGCTTCACTCCCTGTAAAGCGACTCCCCTTCAGGTGGGGGTCTGGGCGCCACACACCAGACCCTTCCAACTGTCCCCTCTTTTCGTGAGCGCCACAAGCCCTTAACCTTCTGACATACCGCCAAACCTCCCTGCATTTAATTTTTAAGGCATATATGACCTGCCTCGTTTTGAATCCTCATTATCTTGAGGATCATTCCTGGAGACAGTGTCATGATATGACACACGTAGATCTCTGGTATCAGAGATCACCTGGAACAGCAGCTGGGGCTCTAGTGCCAGGGCAGGAGCAACTCCCCATCCACCCTCCATGGTGTCCACCTGCCTGCATTTTGGTCCTTTTCCCTCCAAAAAAGGTTTTTCCCTTTTTTCACTGAGAAACAGGCAGCAGACAGGTTACCCAAGCAGGGGAAATAATAAATAAAAAGCTTTTATTTTTTTTCTTTTTTTTGAACAGTAACGAATGACCATCTTCTGGGAAGTACAGGTTTTGAACCTGAAAACTCTGTCTGTCTCTCTCCTAGTGCACTGAAAGAGCCACTAGCCAGCCAGATCTCACGCTCAGATGGGGTATTTTTGCTAGTCAAAGGTCTGCACAGCGCACTAGGGATTGGGCGGCCTGAGACCTAAATGTTACATTGTCCATGGACTGTTTGCAGTTCTTGCTCCCCAGGACATTGAACTGTCTCGACTCCATCCCTTACAACATGAAATAAAGACTCTTTACAACCATCGAGCAAAGGAAGTGTTGGCAAGGGGAGCTGGTTGCATGTCTGTGCTGCTCAAGCACAGGTGTCTGTGGGGGGCCGTGGCAGAGGCTGTAAGGGGGCTAGGGGGCAGAAGGAGACTGTTTGAGAGGCAGCTGCAGGCAGGGGAGCCCGTGAGTGTATGCAGGGCTGTGTGTGGGTGTGGTGGCAGGGGGTTAGGGCAATTCCCCCTGCTGGATGGTGATATGGCAGCTGGGCTGGCCCTGGGCCACCAGGGCTGAAGGGCAGAAGCAGGGTGGCAGTAAAGTAGCGCAGGGAGGCACACAGTAGATGTTAGTTGGAGAGCTGGGGGACAGAGGGCATGGAGAAAGGAGGCATCCTTGAGGAGGGGTCTGGACTAGAGTGTGGGGGGATCTGGAGGCAGGGAAGGTCCCAGGAACCAGTAACTGACAGGAACAGATTCCTGCACCCACCCACTGGATAGAAGCTGCAGCAGCCAGAGCAGCAGCCCTGGCTTGCCTAGGCCAAGGGCCCTGAGTGAGTCCCTCTGAGGATGAGGAATAGGAGGAGGATGTTGCTGAGGACTTATTCTGATGCAATCTCCGCCCCCAGGTTTTTCTATGCCCCGCTAAATCCTAGAGTGCCCCCTTTCAACCAATCCTGGCCCTACACATCACCCCTGGTTGTCGCCCAATAAAAAGCCCCCTCACCCCTCCCCTCACTCTCTCTGGGCTCTCGGCTCTCCCTCTCTAAGATTTGTGTACCCCTTTGTTCTGGACGTCCGCTCTCTTCTCCATGGTGCAGCCCGACACCAGACCGCCGCAACAACATCTGGCGCCCAACATGGGGCACGAACCCACGACCCTGAGATTAAGAGTCTCATGCTCTACCGACTGAGCATGCTCTCCCCCCGTGGTCGGCCATTGCCGGCTGTCTCCACATGGTCTGAACCAAACCTCCCCCCCATCCTATTATAAATATTTGTGTACCCCTTTGCTCTGGACGTCCACTCTCTTCTCCATGGTGCAGCCCGACACCAGACCGCCGCAACAACATCTGGCGCCCATCGTGTTCCGTACCCACACCACACCTGGCCTGAGGTCTCTGAAACCGCCCAGACACAGGTAAGTAGCATCCGCCCACTTCTGTGGCCCCGTGTTTCCCTCCACCATGGGATTTTTTCCGTTTTATGAGGAGGTGTCCCAGACATTCTATCCTTCTCTCCTGGGACAGGCTTATATCTCAGAGACGCTTTAATTTTTGCTACACCGTGGGTTCTCATGGCTATATTTACTATTTTCAGGATATGTACAAGGCCTCCCGACAAAAAGTTAAGTTACCTTGAGGCTGAGATACAGGAGTTAAAGGATATTTGCTTAGGTCTTAAACACCCTAAGCAATCTGCAGTCAGCCCCAAAACCGCTGCCTCCGGAGACACGTGTTCGGTTTCTCCTGGGGCAGCTTCCGCTTCCACGACCCCTCCCCCCACTGCCCCTGAAGACACGTGTCTGGCCACTCCTTTGACCCCTCCCCCAGCTGTCCCCACAGACACGTGTTCGGCTCCTTCTGCAGACAAGTGTTTGGTCCCTTCTGTGGCAGAGATGTGTTCAGTTCCTTCTGCTCCTCTGGCCCCGCCCCGTTTCCCCTGAGGCTTCCGTTTCTCTAGCCCCTCCCCCTGCCGTTCTGGTTTCAGCTCCGTCTGAGGCTTCTGCTTCCTGAACCCCGCCCCCGCCCCTGCCGCTGCGGTTTCAGCTCCTCCTGCAGCTTCCGTTTTCCTGACCCCGCCCCCGGCCCCTGCCACCGCGGTTTCAGCTCCGCCTGCAGCTTCCATTTTCCTGACCCCGCCCCCGGCCCCTGCTGCCGCAGTTTCAGCTCAGCCTGAGGCTTCCTAGTCCCTGACCCTGCCCCCTGATGATACGTCACCATTAAGGGACCTAGTGGCTGAGATACGAGAGCTAAAGGATATTTTTTCAGCATTTAAGGATATTAAACCATGTGCAGTCCACCCTGGTAGCTCCGTCCCCATAGATATGCGTTTAGTCTCCCCTGCTTCTGATGCTTTGTTTGGAGCAGGAGCTTATGAATCTGGAGCTCAGCAGGCAGAAGCCAGGTTTCCAACCAGTTATTTTGACCAGTTACGCATCTGTGCAACACAAGCATGGGAAAGGGTGACCACACCTGATGTAGATCCATCAGCTCCCATTAACTCTTTTCACCAAGGCTCTGATGAATCATTGGCGAGCTTCATCTCAAGGGTGAAGAGAAGCTTAGAGAGAAAGGTTTATAATCCTGACGTCCACAAACTACTGCGCTCTATTGTCTGGGAAGGCATGCCACCACAATCCCGTCAGGTATGCCTTAATCTTAAACACCTACACCCAGATAATTGGATTCTAGCGACACAGGAACTTAAATCAGGCAATTATGGGACACCCACTATGACGCAGGTCTATGCAGTTGCCCCACATAAGCAAAACGGGGCCTGCCTTCAGTGCGGTCACCAAGGACATTGGCGTAACCAATGTCCTGATAAGTTGCGACCACGCCTCCAGTCAGGGAAACCACGACTCCAGCCAGAGCAACCCCGCTTTCATTCAGGGAGCCAGAGACCACGTACTGTTTGTCCAAAATATCGTAAGGGGTTTCATTGGAAGAGAGATTGTCGGTCCCAATTTCATAAAGATTGTTCGCCCCTGAATGGTACAAATTCGGGGCCTGAGATTTTGTGGACCACTCCTGTTTTAGAACAAGGTCACCCTTCTATGACAGTAAAGATTGGCAATATTCCTTTTAAATTTTTGATTGACACGGGGGCAGAAAAGACAATTTTAAGGCAAGAAGAGGTTCCCCAAGATTGGGAACTCATCCCTGGACCCAGTTTACATGGAATAGGAGGGATGACGAGAGCATTTTACACATGAGACTCGCTTATGTGGGAAGACCCAGAAGGTTCTACCGGACACTTCCGCCCTTTGGTAGCTAATATTAGCACCAACTTACTGGGCAGGGATCTTCTGGAATGTCTTAATGTTAGGATATCCACAGACACCTCTGCAGAGCGTAAAACTCATTCCCGCAATACCAGGTCTATTCCGCACCCCCAATACTAAATGCCACTGTTCGTAGCCAAACACCCCGCTTAAGCTGGCTTTCTAATGAGCCTGTCTGGGTGGAACAGTGGCCTTTACCTAGGGATAAGCTAAAAATTTTAAAAGAGCTCGTCCGAGAGCAGTTGTCCTTGGGACACATTCGTCATTTTCGAAGCCCATGGAATACTCCTGTCTTTGTGATTAAAAAGCGCTTGGGAAAATGGTGCCTCCTTCAAGACCTCCGTGCAGTAAATAAAACCATGCAGGTCTGGGCCTCCCCCCAAGGGGGTTTGCCTCTTGCTTCTGCAATTCCCATGGGAATTCCAATCATAGCTATTGATATACAAGATTGTTTTTTCTGTTTCCCCTTGCATCCGCGAGATTGTAAACATTTTGCCTTCTCTGTTCCGTCTATTACTAATGCCAGCCCCGCTGATAGATTTGAATGGGTGGTGCTGCCCCAGGGTATGGCCAATAGTCCTACAATTTGTCAGGAGGCTGTTAAATCTGCCCTTGTCCCACATATTCATAAGGGCCTTAATATTTTTCATTATACAGATGATATTTTAATATGGGAAAAATCAGATACAGATCTCTATGCCTTACGTGATTTTCTCATTTCTGCATTAAAAAAGTGGCCTTAATGTAGCCCCTGAGACGATACTGCTAATCCCTGCAATATCCTTCCTAAGTTCAGAGATTTCTCTAATGCAAATTCGTCCCTTAAAACCTAATGTTACCTTCCCTTCTAACCTTACTCTTGCTTCTTTACAAAGTTTTCTAGGAAATTTAAATTGGCTTATGCAGTATCTCTATCTACCCACAAGCTGCCTCCACCACTGTTTGACCTGTTGAAAGGAAACAAACAGCCCTCTTCAAAACGTAAGTTAACTCCTGAGGTCTCCTTGGCACTGGAAATGGTTAACCAGGCCCTCCAGGACATGCACCTTGTTTGATTCTCCCCCTCCTCTCCGGTAAACCTTCTAATCTTCAACTCCACCCCCACAGTAGTAGGGGCACTGTGGCAAGACCATGGGGTTCTCGAATGGCTTCACACGCCAGTAGGAGGAGCTCCAAGACTCCTCACTGAAATAGATGCGTTAGCATTCATGGTTCGCCAAGGGAGAAATAGGTCTGTGCAGGTCTTAGGGAAAGAACCGGATTTAATCATTCTGCCCTTTTCTCTCACAGATACAGAGTGGCTTATACGCCATCATTCCCGCTTTGCCATAAGCTTCGTGTGGTTTCCAGGACAAATAGATAACCATTTTCCTTCTAATAAATTGATAGCTTTTTTACCTCTTCTGCCTCTACTAGCACCTAAACTTTCCTCTCAGGATCCCATTCCCTCTGCTCCTACAATCTTTACTGATGGCGGAAAAAGGGGAGCTGCTGCCCTTATATATTACCCAGACAAACAATCTCCTAAACCTCTCTTTACTGAGCTTCCTGATAATTCCCCTCAATACAAAGAAATTTATGCTGTTTTTCTTGCACTAAAAGCTGTACCAGAATCCTTCAACCTTTTTTCTGACAGTGTGTATACTGTTAACTTACTTCCATGGCTTGCTTGTTCTTATGTGAAAATTGATGACAACCCACTTTCCCCTCTCTTGATTCAAATCGCCTCTATGCTCTGTTCTCGAACCCAACCACCATATATTCAACACCTTCGTTCCCACAGCCCTCTTCCTGGTTCCCTGTCCGAAGGGAATGCCGCAGTTGACCGCCTTGCCTCCACAGGAACTTTCCCAGTCTCTGTCTCTGATCCTGCTAATTTTCACTCTCTAACCCATGTTAATCTTAAAGGCCTTCAAGCTCGATTCCCTGGTGTTCCTGTATCACAGTTAAAACATATCCTCGCTACATGCTCTTCTTGTGCAAGTCTCATAAAGACACCTGCTATCCAGACCCTTGGGGTTAACCCCCGAGGTTTAAAAGCTAATGCTATTTGGCAAATTGATGTCACCCACATACCAAGCTTTGGGAAACAAAAATATGTGTTTGTCTCAATTGATACCTTTTCTAAATTTATGTGGGCTACAGCTCAGACAGGAGAAAGTGCTAAAAAGCTTGTAAGCCATATGCTCTCTTGTTTTGCCATTATGGGGGTCCCATTATTTTTGAAAACAGACAATTCACCTATGTTTACAAGCAAACAATTTAAAGATTTTTGTTCCTTCTGGAATATTACTCATACCACTGGCATTCCCTACAATCCACAGGGACAAGGCATTGTCGAGAGGGCCCATCAAACTCTGAAGGCTCAACTAAATAAAGATAAAGGAGGAACATATCCCCCAAATATCCAGCTAGCAAAAGCCTTAACTACGTTACATCTCTTTAATATTTACAATAACTCTGCCTTACCCCCTATTATTCTTCCCTGGAAAACACCATCTACCCTCCCATCTATTAAGGTCAAATGGAGAGACCCACTCGATAAAATTTGGAAAGGGCCTGACCCATTATTGACCATGGGAAGGGGTTTCGCATGCATTTTCCCTCAAAATTTCTCTAAACCTGTCTGGGTTCCTGCCCGCCATGTCCGACAATACCCGCAGGATGGCGCTGTTATTCCTGAAGAACAAGAAATACTACAAGAGGACTAGATGCAGGATACATCCCAGGATCCATAATATGGCATGGCAGAACCTACAAAAGTTGGCTCACAGAGCCCTCTCTCCTACCCCTTCCCTGAATGTCTTATGTTATGAATGGCCAGTTGTGTTTTGTGAGTGAGTATGCTGAATGACCAAAAATGTTTGTATGACCCATCTGCTCAGAAGTACTCTAAATGTTAAAACCATTGTTACTAACATGCATTAACTCTCTAAGTAACCTGAGTCTGCTTATAGTCCAAAGTCAATTATAGTAAACCTCTAACTTGTTACAAGTTTTATTGTTTTTCACAAGTAAGTGATTACAGCTATCAAGCCTTCATATGAGGAATCATCTGTTCATATGGTAAGGTATTAAACTGTAAGAAGTTCCTCCATATCCAACCTATGTGAATTAGCAACATTCACATATTCTTGTAAACTTAACTGGTGTATCTTGTCTTGCCACCATAGGCCTGCTTTTGTCAGCCAACAATTTAAAGATGTTTCTCTTTATAACATCACCCATGCCACGGACATCCTTTACTACCCCCAAAGACAAATGGCTGTTCCCCTGGACATCACATTCACTGACTGCTTCCCTTAGACTTGAGATATGATCCTAACTCTTCATATCAATGGATACATTCCCCCTTGCTTACCTGTATACCCTTAGTTGTGGGACCCTAGCTTGTTTTACTTCTTCTGCTCACAATAGGTCCTATAATTCTTTTTTTTCCAACATTTTAAATTTATTTATTAATGAGAAAGAGAGAAAGAACCAGACTCACTCTGGTACATGTGCTGCCAGGGATCGAACTCAGGACCTCATGCCTAAGAGTCCAAGGCTTTAGTCACTGCATCACCTCCCGGACCACAGTCCTATAATTCTTAACAAGCTCATGGCCTTTTGAGGCAACAGGTTGATGCCATAAAGATGCAACCTATACAAAGTCACTATCATAGGCTGGACATGGCAGAATATTGAGTTGCTGTGGAGGATTTGCCCCCCTCCATCAGAACGTCCACCATGTAGAGGGCTGGCTAGCCAATGACGGGTAAGAGGAAACTAGCGCTATCCAGTCAACCTAAGACAGGGCATCTGGTACTACTGGGCAAAAATGACCAGGTGTTCCAATGACGGGTAAGACGGAAGGCTGATCCCCAACCTAAGACAGGCACAGTCCACCCTGCCACAAAACAAAGTCCGCCAAACATCAAAACATGATATAAGACAGGGGGACATGTGGGGAGCCACATGTGCCCTCAAGGTTGCTATTGGCATGGCCATAGAGTTTATGTTAAAAGATAGTTCCTGGGAATCGGGTGGTGGCGCAGCGGGTTTAGCAAGAACTGGCTTGAGGATCCCAGTTTGAGCCCCCGGCTCCTCACCTGCAGGGGAATCACTTCACAGGCGGTGAAGCACGTCTACAGGTATCTTTCTCTCCCTCTGTCTTTCCCTCCTCTCTCCATTTCTCTCTGTTCTATCCAACAACCACAATATCAGCAATAATAACAATATAATTACAACAAGAACAACTAGGGCAACAAAAGGAAAGATACAAAAAAAAGGGATAAGATAGTTCCCGCTTCTCTACACCTTAGAGTCTTTGTTAAAAGATAAGGTCTTTTTACCCATGAATCACCCAGGACCTTCCATATAAACGGCTGACTACCATGACAAATAATATAAAATATAATCATAAATGAATAGGAAAGATACATCCCCCAATACTCAGTTGGTCAAGGCACCAAACCTCTTTTTCTATAAAGTATTCAAATCAGATGCCCTGCTAACCACGAGAAGCAGATTGTTTATGTTTCTTTCACAGGAATCCTGGAAAAACCAACTGAACCCCTGCACACCCTGACATCACTCACTAGATGGCACGACTACCGTGGCACACCCCCCGAAACCCTAGATGTCACTCAATGCGATCTGAAGAACCTGATACACAAACTCCAAGGACAGAACTTTCTTCATGCCTGGTTACCGTTCCTGCTTCTGACCTGCTTGTCACGTGTTGGCAGTTCCAGCTAGCTATCTACCAAAGAACAACATTCCAGCGGCTGACCTCCCTCATGCAGCGTTGCATCCCCTGCAAATTCTTCCCCTAGCCATCTACTTCGGACTGAGACTTGTATCGGACTTTCTGACATACCCTATATACATTTTACACAATTTTGAAGCAGCTTATTTCCCTTCACGCTGCTGGTTTTTCATAGACTGATCCTGAGTAATTCATAGACTTTACAGACTGTTGCCTTGAGGACTATACAATGTCAAATAGCCCCTCTGTTTGGTGGGTCATGCCTCCCACCTCCCCCTCATTATGTACCCTTGCCCCTTTCCCCACCCAAACAGGGAATGCTCCTTTACACACCAATCATTCCCTTCACACCACACTGGCTTTTACTTCTCCCCTACTTGTCTCTTCCTATTTTGTTATATCATTTAGGCTTATGCCCAAAAGGTTTCTGCCCCATGATAATCTTTTATAGACTGTGTACATCTTATGCTATTACTAGGTAGAAAGATAGAAAAGATGTAGAGATATTGTGAAGAGATGGTTGAGCAGGCTGCACTTAAACCTATGAGATGAGTCTCTCAAGTTAAGTCTCTCTCTCTAAAGAGGGGTTGAGCACAGGAGGAAGCATAAATCTCACAAGGTTGGCAGCCATTTAAGCCTTCCCTCCCCCACAGAAAGTCCTACATCTTCCCACTTGAGCATGGCATTCCTCTAAAACATTTAAGCCTGCTCCATTCCATTTTTCTTTACTGTTTCCATTTAGATATAAAGGGATATGAGGAGATGTTGCTGAGGACTTATTCTGGTGCAATCTTCACCCCCAGGTTTTTCTATGCCCCGATAAATCCTAGCGTGCCCCCTTTCAACCAATCCTGGCTCCGCCCCCAGGTTTTTCTATGCCCTGCTAAATCCTAGAGTGCCCCCCTTTCAACCAATCCTGGCCTTACACGTAACCCCTGGTTGTCGCCAAATAAAAAGCCGTCTCACCCCTCCCCTCGCTCTTTCTGGGCTCTCGGCTCTCCCTCTCTGAGATTTGTGTAGCCCTTTGCTCTGGACGACTGCTCTCTTCTCCGTGGTGCAGCCCGACACCAGACCGCCTCAACAACAGGAGGAGATGGAGGAGGAGGAGGAGGAGGAGGAGGAGGAGGAGGAAGAGGAGGAAGAAGAGGAGGAGGAGGAGGAGGAGGGGCAGGACGGCAGCTGTCAGTAGGCAACGGGATATAATAGAGGCCTCCATTATGGAGGCATGTGTCCAGGCAGGCACCCACCAACTCTCAGGGGCAGCTCAGGGCACCCAGGGACCTGGTGTGGGTATCTCTGGGGCAGGGATTGTCAGTCAGTCAGCAAGACTGTGTGTCAGTGCACATGGTGGGACAGGGGCCTGGCAGACCTTGGTCCCCAGCCCTGGGCTGTCAGATGCCAGCCCCTTGCCCAGACATACACCAATCTGCCCATAGCCCCTTGGCCCAGCTGATCTGCAACTGCTTTGGCCTGGGGCTCTGGCTCTGGTGGTTGGCCACCACCCCTCAGGTCAACTTCAGGGTGGGGGTCATGGCTGCTGGCCAACTGGATGGGTGGGGTCCCCGTGGCCTAGCAACCACAGGAGCCCTCTGTGATGTCCTAGACCCTGGCATTCTGTGCTGGCCACACTGGCACTGGGCAGCCCAACTGCCGTGCCACTAGGTCAGCCAGCAGCACCCAGACGCCTCGGCCCTGGCACAGAGGGACGGAAGGATGGGAAGACAGTGCTGACCGATGAGGGACCTCAGGGATGGCAGCCAAGAGAAGACAGGTGGAGGTGTGGTCAGGATCCAGGGAGCCCAGGCCAGAGCTGCCTGCATGCCTGCCTGCCTTCCTGGATGTGTGTATGCTGCCTTTGTCCAGGTAGGTTTCTCAGGTCCCCTCCACTCCTGTCCTCTCCTGTCCTCACCATCCACTCCTCTCTCCTCTTCTCTGCACTTTGCTTCTCTCCTTTGTCTGTCCTCTCTTACGGGTGCCCTGCTCAAAATATTCAGCACTTGTGACGGTTCTCCAGTGACAGATGTTCGTAACCCCTTCCACCCCCTCCCTGTCCCTGACGTGACCCAGCTCACAGGGTCTCTGGCTCACCCCATGCACACCAATACCCTCCAATACATTTTCTTGTTCAGCCCCTCTGCCCTATTCAGCCTAACTGGCCCCTTTGCAACCTACCTATGCATCGTTGTTTGTCTTCACCATTCAAGGAGAGAACTCCTTTTGTACTTAGCTTGGTTGACTGGTGGATGGATGGATGGATGGATGGATAGCTGGATGAATAGCTGGATGGATGGATGGATGGATGGACAGGTCAATGGATTGGTTTTGTAGAGGCAGAGTACCATCTAGGGGTACTTGAGACCGTTGGTGTCAGATCCCTAGTCTATGTCAAATGGAAAACATGAATTCATCACTAACAAAAATGAATAACCAGCTAAATAAATAAATATAAACTGCGTTAAATATACATGGTGTCTTTGCTTTTCTGCATATGGTATGCTGTGAGGATCTTAACAAGGAAAGCATTGTCCTGAGTAGCACCTTTGAAGAAATGGAATATTTCATTTTCCTTTTTCTTTTTTGAATTTCCATTTTCTTGATTATTTATTGGACTAAAAAGACAGAAATTGAGAGGGAAGGGAGGGATAGAGAGTTTGAGACACAGAGAGACACAGCTGCAGCACTTCTGCACCACTTGTAAAGATTTCCCCCGGCAGGTGGGGACCAGGGTCTTGAAGCCCAGTCCTCCTGCATTGAAAAATGAGTGCTTAACTGGGTGTGGCACCACCTGGTACCCTTGATGGGACACTGTTCTTAGCAAGGAATAGAAATTTTCGTGGCAAGGTAATACATAAATAAATGAAGACAAAAAATATAAGTGCATTGACATTAACTCAGTGGAAACACACAGGGACATATATATTTCTGTTACCTGTATTACTTATTCATTGATTGATTGATTGCCTCAAGGGGTTATTGCCACTGCTCAGTGTCTGTGCCACGAATAATCCACAGCTCCTGCACTCCATTTGTTCCCCTTTCTCTGCCCTTGTTGCTTGGTCACTGTGGTGGTTATTGTTGCTGTTGTTGTTCTTACTGACACTTGCATCGGACAGAGAGAAAAGGAGAGAGCAGGGGAAATACAGAGTTGGAGAGAAACATAGAGCCCCTAAAGACCTGCTTCACCCCCTGTAAAGCGACTCCCCTGCAGGTGGGGGTCTGGGCGCCACACCCCAGACCCTTCCACCTGTCCCCTTTTCGTGAGCGCCACAAGCCCTTAACCCTCTGACATACCGCTAAACCTCCCTGCATTTACTTTTTAAGGCAATATGACCTGCCTCGTTTTGAATCCTCATTATCCTGAGGATCAGTCCTGGAGACAGTGTCGTGACACAACACACAGAGATATCTGGTATCAGAGATCACCTGGAACAGCAGCTGGGGCTCTAGTGCCAGGGCAGGAGCAACTCCCCATCCACCCTCCATGGAGTCCACCTGCATGCATTTTGGTCCTTTTGCCTCCAAAAAAGGTTTTTCCCTTTTTTCACTGAGAAACAGGCAGCAGACAGGTTACCCAGGCAGTGAAAAAATAAAAAGCTCTTTTTTAATTTTTTTTCATTTAAGAAAGGATTAGTGAACAAAAACATAAGGTAGGAGAGGTACAATTCCACACAATTCCCACCACCTAATCCCCATAACCCACCCCCTCCCATGGTAGCTTTCCCATTCTCTAGCCCTCTGGGAGCATGGAACCAGGGTCGTTGAGGGTTGCAGAAGGTAGAAGGTCTGGCTTCTGTAATTGCTTCCCCGCTGAACATGGGTGTTGACTGGTCAGTCCATACTCCCAGTCTGCCTCTCTCTTTCCCTAGTAAGGTGTGTCTGGGGAAGCTGAGCTCCAGGACACATTGGTGGGGTCTTCAATCCAGGGAAGCTTAGCCAGCATCTTGGTGGCATCTGGAACCTGGTGATTGAAAAGAGAGTTAACATATGAAGCCAAACAATTTGTTGAGCAATCATGGATCCCAAGCTTGGAATAGTGGATAGGAAGTGTTAGGGAGGTACTCACTGCAAACTCTAGTGTACTTCTGCTTTCAGGTATATATTTTGCAGTAGTTTATGGATACGTGTGCACATAAGCTCTCTCTCACAGAAACTGGTGTATATCTAGGTTATGGGACTTTATTATAAAGTGAACTACCTGAGATGAAATTAGAGTTTACTATAAAAGTAAAGGTCTCACCCGAGTAATGAAGCTGAAGGGTTGTCATTCCACACGTGAAGTCTCTGGATACAGTCTGAGGTGAAGCATGTTGAGGTGGCAATCGTTGCTTTGGTTAGGTTGTGATCGGCGGATGCAATATTGTTTGGTTTGGATTGGGAGATACATACGGGAAAGTGGGCCCTATCCAAGGGTTCCAGGACTGGGGGAAGTAGGGGCTCTATAGTGAAGATGTGAGGTTCCTGCTGTCTTAGGGTTCAAAAAGACAATCAATAGTTAATATTATCATCACATTATTTGTTAATTGGGTTAACTTCGAAAAGTCCCTTTGCTATGGTTTGCTGTACAGTACCCAGTATCTTGTATATAGCTGTGCTATTGGATGCTTCTAATCTACTTGGTCTAGGCTTTTGAGAGTCCGCATATCAAATACATAGCCTATATATTAAAAAGATTCAGTTTGTCTTTTGAGAAACTTTGAGACATACAATTGATTTCCCCCTCTCATATTAATTAACTACTGATTTATATGTCTACATTTTGCTAGGAGTGTACATAAACACCATTCCCACCACCAAAGGACTGTGACCCATGCCTCCCACCCACTCCCACCCCCACTGGCCCAGGAAGCTACATGTCTACCCCTCACCACTGGATTTTTACTTTGGTGCCCTACTTACAATTTGATCAGGTCCTGCTTTTAGTTTCCCTTTCAGATCTTCTTAGCTTCTGTTGATGAGTGGTATCATCCCATATTCATCTTTATCTTTCTGACTTAGTTCACTTAACATAATTCCTTCTAGCTCTGTCCAAGATGGGTCAGAGAAGGTGGGTTCATTGTTCTTGATAGCTGCATAGTATTCCATTGTGTATATATACCACAGCTTTCTCAGCCACTCATCTGGTGTTGGGCACCTGGGTTGCTTCCAGGTTTTAGCTATTATGAATTGTGCTGCTATGAACATAGGAGTACATACCTCTTTTTGGTTGGGTGTTATGGAGTCCTTGGGGTATAACCCCAGGAGAGGAATTACGGGGTCATATGGAAGGTCCATGTCTAGCCTTCTGAGAGTTATCCAGACTGCTCTCCACAGAGGCTGTACCAATTTACATTCCCACCAGCAATGTAAAAGGGTTCCTCTGTCCCCACATCCTCTCCAGCATTTGTTGCTTCTGTCCTTTTTGATGTATGCCATTCTTACAGGAGTGAGGTGGTATCTTAGTGTTGTCTTAATTTGCATTTCTCTGACAATCAGTGACCTAGAGCAGTTTTTCATATGTTTGTTAGCCTTTTGGAACTCCTCTGTGGTGAATGTTTTGTTCATTTCCTCTGCCCATTTTTGGATGGGATCATTTGCTTTTTTGGTGCTAAGTTTGCTGAGCTCTTTATATATTTTGGTGATTAGTTTCTTGTCTGATGTCTGGCATGTGAAGATCTCCCATTCTGTGAGGGGTCTCTCTGTTTGTTTAAAAGTTTATTTGGATGTGCAGAAGCTTTTAAATTTGATGTAGTCCTGTTGTTAAAATTTTCAGAAGGCTCTGGCCGGCCGGGCTGGCTTCACGGGCAGGTATCAGAGACGCGGAGACAACGGCTGGGCAGGGAAGCTGTATTTCTTTATTCAGGAACAATGATTCATAATCTAAGCCAAACTAATTAACAAACAGAACTCTGCTGTTTCTTTGCGGCGGCGCAAGCACTCTTTCTTTTACTCTGGATCTCAGGAACCCAGGAACTCTGTCTCTCTGGGACTCTCTCTTACTCTGTAACCCTGAAACTCTTGAACTCAGGGACTCTCCAACTCTAGAACTCTGGAACTCTCGTACTGGGGAGCCCTCTGAAAACTCTGGCACTCTCGAACTCAGGAATTCAGGAACTCTGTCACTCGGGAACTCAGGAACTCTCGGACTCAGTAACCCTCTCTCGGGGTTTCTTTTGGGGCGGGGCCAAGCAGGCCCGCAAAATAAATAGGACTCACCCAATTCTCTTGGTGGGGGAGGGCTAGAACAAACCAATGTAAAGCATACGACATAGTCCCATTGGTTTGTTTCTGCTTTAGTCTTCCTTGCAATTGGGTTTGATTCATCAAAGATGTCCTTGAGGTGTATGTGGGAAAGTGTTTTACCAATGTTTTCCTCTAAGTATTTGATTGTTTCTGGTCTGACATCTAGGTCTTTGATCCATTTGGAGTTGATTTTTGTTTCTGGTGAGATAAAGTGGTTCAATTTCATTCTTCTGCATGTTTCAACCCAGTTTTCCCAGCACCATTTATTGAAGAGAGCCTCTTTTTTCCATTTAATCCTTTGGGCCCCCGTATCAAAGATTAGATGCCCATAGGTGTTGGGATTTACTTCTGGGCTTTCAATTCTGTTCCACTGGTCTGTGTGCCTATTTTTGTTCCAGTACCATGCTGTTTTGATGATGATGGCTTTATAATATTGTTTAAGGTCTGGGAGTGTGGTGCCTCCATTTCTGTTTCTTTTCCTTAAGATGGTTTTGGCAATTCTAGGTGTTTTCAGGTTCCAGATAAATGATTGTAGTGTTTGTTCTATTCTCTTAAATAAACTTGGTGGAACTTTGATGGGTATTGCATTAAATTTGTATATGGCTCTGGGGAGAATATTCATTTTGATGATATTTATTCTTCCAATACATGAGCATGGGATATCTTTCCATTTCTTGGTATCAGTTTCTATCTCCTTGAGTAGTGACTCATAGTTTTCAGTATACAAGTCTTTCACTTCTTTGGTCAACTTTATTCCTAGGTATTTGATTGATTTTTCTGAAACAGTAAATGGGAGTGATTTCTGGATGTCTTCTTCATCAGATTTAGTGTTTCCATAAAGAAATGCCACTGATTTTTGTACATTGATTTTGTAGCCTGATACCTTGCTATATTGCCTAATAACTTCCAGTAATTTTCTACTGGATTCTTTAGGTCTTTCTATGTATACTATCATATAATCTGCAAATAGTGAGAGCTTGACTTCTTCCCTTCCAATCTGTATCCCGTTGATTTCTTTTTCTTGCCTGATTGCTATGGCAAGAACTTCCAATACTATGTTAAAGAGTAACGGTGACAGTGGACAGACCTGTCTAGTCCCCGATCTGAGGGGGGATGCTTTCAGGTTCTGTCCATTGAGTATGATGTTGGCTGTAGGTTTGCTATATATAGACTCCACTATCTTGCGGAATTTCCCATCTATTCCCATTTTTCTAGAGTTTTGAGCATTAATAGGTGTTGGATTTTGTCAAAGGCTATCACTGCATCTATTGAGATAATCATGTGGTTTTGGCTTTGCTTTTATTGATGTGGTGAATTACATTGATTGACTTACGGATGTTGAACCAGCCTTGCATTCCTGGGATGAATCCCACTTGGTCATGATGAACAATCTTTTTGATGTGTTGCTGTATCCGGTTGTCCAAGATCTTGTTTAATATTTTGGCATCTATGTTCATCAGAGATATTGGTCAGTAGTTTTCCTTTTTTGTTCTGTCCCTATCAGCTTTTGGTATCAGGGTGATGTTGGCTTCATAAAAGGTGGAAGGGAGTATTCCTGTTTCTTCAGTCTTATGGAATAGCTTAAGAAGTATGGGTATTAACTGTTTCCTGAAAGTTTTGTAGAATTCGTTTGTGAAGCCATCAGCTCCAGGAATTTTTTTTTTAACCGTAGGGAATGACCGTCTTCTGGGAAGTACAGGTTTTGAACCTGAAAACTCTGTCTGTCAGTCTCCTAGTCCACAGAAAGAGCCACTAGCCCAGCCAGATCTCACGCTCAGATGGGGTGTTTTTGCCAGTCAAAGGTCTGCACAGCGCACTAGGGATTGGGCGGCCTGAGACCCAAATGTTACATTGTAGATGGACTGTTTGCAGTTCTTGCTCCCCGGGACATTGGGCGGTCTCAACTTCCTCCCCTACAGAATGAAAAAAGACTCTCGAAAACGTTCGAGCAAATGGAGTGGGGGCGAGGGGAGCTGGTTGCATGTCTGTGCTGCTAAAGCCCAGGTGTCTGTGGGGGACCGTGGCAGAGGCTGTAAGGGGGCTAGGGGGCAGAAGACTGTTTGAGAGGCAGGCTGCAGGCAGGGGAGCCCGTGAGTGTGTGCAGGGCTGTGAGTGGGTGTTGTGGAAGGGGCATAGGGCAGGTCCCCGTGCTGGATGGTGAGATGGCAGCTGGCCCTGGGCCCCCAGGGCTGAAGGGCAGAAGCAGGGTGGCAGTAAAATAGCGCAGGGAGGCACACAGTAGATGTTAGTTGGGGAGCTGGGGGACAGAGGGCAAGGGGAAAGGGGGCATCCTTGAGGAGGGGTCTGGACTAGAGAGTGGGTGGAGCTGGAGGCATGGAAGGTCCCAGGAACCAGGGACTGACAGGAACAGATTCCTGCACCCACCCACTGGATAGAAGCTGCAGCAGCCAGAGCAGCAGCCCTGGCTTGCCTAGGCCAAGGGCCCTGAGTGAGTACCTCTGAGGATGAGGAAGAGGAGGAGGAGGTGGAGGAGGAGGAGAAGGAAGAGGAGGAGGAAGAAGAGGAGGAGGAGGAGGAGGAGGAGGAGGGGCAGGAGGGCAGCTGTCAGTAGGCAACAGGATTAATAGAGGCCTCCATTATGGAGGCTTGTGTCCAGGCAGGCACCCACCAACCCTCAGGCGCAACTCAGGGCACCCAGGGACCTGGTGTGGGTATCTCTGGGGCGGGGACTTTCAGTCAGTCAGCAAGACTGTGTGTCAGTGCACATGGTGAGACAGGGTCCTGGCGGAACTTGGTCCCCAGCCCTGGGCTCTCTGATGCCTGCCCCTTGCCCAGACACACACAAATCTGCCCATAGCCCATTGGCCAGGCCGACATGCACCTGCTTTGGCCTGGGGCTCTGGCTCAAGTGGCTGGCCACCACCCCTCAGGTCAAGTTCAGGGTGGGGGTCATGGCTGCTGGTCAACTGGATGGGCGGGGTCCCCGTGGCCTAGCAACCACAGGAGCCCTCTGTGATGTCCTAGCCCCTGGCATTCTGTGCTGGCCACACTGGCACTGGGCAGCACAACTGCTCTGCCACTGGGTCAGCCAGCAGCGCCCAGACGCCTGGGCCCTGGCACAGAGGGACGGAAGGATGGGAAGACAGTCCTGACCGACGAGGGACCTCAGAGCTGGCAGCCAAGAGAAGACAAGTGGAGGTGTGCCCGGGATCCAGGGAGCCCAGGCCAGAGCTGCCTGCATGCCTGCCTGCCTTCCTGGATGTCTGTATGCTGCCTTTGTCCAGGTAGGTTTCTCAGGTCCCCTCCACTCCTGTCCTCTCCTGTCCTCACCATCCACTCCCCTCTCCTTTCCTCTGTACTTTGCTTCTCTCCTTCGTCTGTCGTCTCTTCCGGGTGCCCTGCTCAACAGCTCCAGCACTTGTGATGGTTCTCCAGTGACAGCTGTTCACAACCCCTTCCATCCCCTCCCTGCCCCTGACATGACCCAGCTCACAGGGTCTCCAGCTCACCCCATCCACACACACACCCCCCAACACATTCCCTGTTTCAGCCCCTCTGCCCTATTCAGCCGAACTGGCCCGTTTGCTACCTACCTACGCATCATTGTTTGTCTTCACCATTCAAGGAGATATCTCCTTTTGTACTTAGCTTGGTTGACTGGTGTATGGATGGATGGATGGATGGATAGCTGGATGGATAGCTGTATGGGTGGATGGATGGATGGACAGGTCAATGGATTGGTTTTGTAGAGGCAGAGTACCATCTAGGGGTACTTGACACCTTTGGTGTCAGAGCCCTAGTCTATGTCAAAAGAAAACATGAATTCATCAATAACAAAAATGAATAACCACCTAAATAAATAAATAAATGTAAAAACTGGGTTAAAAAATACATGGCGTCTTTGCCTTTCTTCATATGGTATGCTGTGAGGATCTTAACAAGGAAAGCATTGTCCTGAGTATCCCCTTTGATGTAGTGGAATATTTCATTTTCCTTTTTCTTTTTTGACTTTCCATTTTCTTGAATATTTATTGGAATAAAAAGACAGGAATTGAGAGGGAAGGGAGGGATAGAGAGTTTGAGACACAGAGAGAGACACCTGCAGCACTTCTGCACCACTTGTAAAGATTTCCCCGGCAGGTGGGGATCAGGATCTTGAAGGCCAGACCTCCTGCATTGTAAACTGAGTGCTTAACTGGGTGTGGCACCACCTGGTACCCTTGATGGGACACTGTTTTTAGCAAGGAATAGAAATTCTCTTGGCAAGGTAATAAATAAATAAATGAAGAAATAAATAAAATTGCATTGACATTAACTCAGTGGAAACACACAGGGACATATTCATCTCTGTTACCTGTATTACTTATTCATTGATTGATTGATTGCCTCAAGGGTTTATTGCCACAGCTCAGTGCCTGCGCCATGAATAATCCACAGCTCCTGCACTCCATTTGCTCCTCTTTCGCTGCCCTTGTTGCTTGGTCACTGTGGTGGTTATTGTTGCTGTTGTTGTTCTTACTGACACTTGCATCGGACAGAGAGAAAAGGAGAGAGCAGGGGAAATACAGAGTGGGAGAGAAAGATAGAGCCCCTAAAGACCTGCTTCACCCCCTGTAAAGAGACTGCCCTGTAGGTGGGGGTCTGGGTGAGACATCCCAGACCCTTCCACCTGTCCCCTATTTTCGTGAGTGCCACAAGCCCTTAACCCTCTGACATACCGCCAAACCTCCCTGCATTTACTTTTTAAGGCAATATGACCTGCCTCGTTTTGAATCCTCATTATCCTGAGGATAAGTCCTGGAGACAGTGTCATGACACAACACACGGAGATGTCTGGTATCAGTGAGCACCTGGAACAGCAGCAGGGGCTGTAGTGCGAGTGCAGGAGCAACTCCCCAACCACCCTCCATGGAGTCCACCTGCCTGCATATTGGTCCTTTTCCCTCCAAAAAAGGTTTTTCCCTTTTTTCACTGAGAAACAGGCAGCAGACAGGTTACCCAGGCAGGGGAAAAAATAAATAAAAAGCTCTTTTTTTAACTGTAGCGAATGACCATCATCTGGGAAGTACAGGTTTTGAACCTAAAAACTTTGTTTGTCTGTCTCCTAATCCACAGAAAGAGCCACTAGCCCAGCCATATCTCACGCTCAGATTGGGTGTTATTGCCAGTCAAAGGTCTGCACAGCGCACTTGGGATTGGGCGGCCTGAGACCAAATGTTACATTGTATATGGACTGTTTGCAGTTCTTACTCCCCAGGACATTGGACTGTCTCAACTCCCTCCCCTACAGCATGAAAAAAAATACTCTTGACAACCTTGGAGTAAATGGAGTGGGGGGCGAGGGGAGCTGGTTGCATGTCTGTGCTGTTCAAGCCCAGGTGTCTGTGGGGGGCCGAGGCAGAGGCTGTAAGGGGGCTAGGGGGCAGAAGGAGACTGTTTGAGAGGCAGGCTGCAGGCAGGTGAGCCCGTGAGTGTGTGCAGGGCTGTGTGTGTGGGTGTGGTGGCAGGGGTTAGGGAAATTCCCCCTGCTGGATGGTGAGATGGCAGCTGGGCTGGCCCTGGGCCCCCAAGGCTGAAGGGCAGAAGCAGGGTGGCAGTAAAGTAGCTCAGGGAGGCACACAGTAGATGTTAGTTGGGGAGCTGGGGGACAGAGGGCAAGGGGAAAGGGGGCATCCTTGAGGAGGGGTCTGGACTAGAGAGTGGGCGGAGCTGGAGGCATGGAAGGTCCCAGGAACCAGGGACTGACAGGAACAGATTCCTGCACCCACCCACTGGATAGAAGCTGCAGCAGCCAGAGCAGCAGCCCTGGCTTGCCTAGGCCAAGGGCCCTGAGTGAGTCCCTCTGAGGGTGAGGAAGAGGAGGAGGAGGTGGAGGAGGAGGAGTAGGAGGAGGAGGATGAGGAGTAATAAGAGGAGGAGGAGGAGGAGGGGCAGGAGGGCAGCTGTCAGTAGGCAACGGGATTAATAAAGGCCTCCATTACGGAGGCATGTGTCCAGGCAGGCACACACCAACCCTCAGGGCAGCTCAGGACACCCAAGGGACCTGGTGTGTGTACCTCTGGGGCGGGGACTTTCATTCAGTCAGCAAGACTGTGTGTCAGTGCACATGGTGGGACAGGGGCCTGGCAGACCTTGGTCCCCAGCCCTGGGCTCTCAGCTGCCAGCCCCTTGCCCAGACACACACCAATCTGCCCATAGGCCCTTGGCCAGCCGACCTGCACCTGTTTTGGCCTGGGGCTCTGGCTCTGGTGGCTGGCCACTACCCCTCAGGTCAAGTTCAGGGTGGGGGTCACCCTGCACTTTGCTTCTCTCCTTTGTCTGTCCTCTCTTCCGGGTTCCCTGCTCAACAGCTCCAGCACTTGTGACGGTTGGGCCAAGGCACAGAGGGACGGAAGGATGGGAAGATAGTGCTGACCGACGAGGGACCTCAGGGCTAGCAGCCAAGAGAAGACAGGTGGAGGTGTGCCCGGGATCCAGGGAGCCCAGGCCAGAGCTGCCTGCATGCCTGCCTACCTATGCATCGTTGTTTGTCTTCACCATTCAACGTGAGTTCTCCTTTAGTACTTAGCTTGGTTGACTGGTGGATGGATGGATGGATGGATGGATGGATGGATGGACGGAAGGATGGACAGATGGATGGATGGATAGCTGGATGGGAGGATGGATGGATGGACAGGTCAATGGATTGGTTTTGTAGAGGCAGAGTACCATCTAGGGGTACTTGAGACCGCTGGTGTCAGAGCCCTATTTTATGTCAAATGGAAAACATGAATTCATCAATAACAAAAATGAATAACCACCTAAATAAATAAATAAATATAAAAACTGGCTTAAAAATACATGGCGTCTTTTCCTTTCTGCATATGGTATGCTGTGAAGATCTTAACAAGGAAAGCATTGTCCTGAGTAGCCCCTTTGAAGTAGTGGAATATTTCATTTTCCTTTTTCTTTTTTGACTTTCCATTTTCTTGATTATTTATTGCCTCACTATCATCCAAACACTGCAAACCTGGGAAGCTGGGGCACCCCTCAGAATTCAGGGGCAGGACCCTGTCCAGTCACGTTTGGCTGCATACTCAGCCTCTAGGCTCCCAGTCCACATCTCAGTGGAAGCAGATTACAAGCCCAGAAAGAACCCAGAAAGAGCGGTGTTTCCACATAGATGGGAACTGTGTTTGACCAAACAATAGTGGATGCATCCGGTCCCTTACACCTCCTCTTTGGGACCGGCTAAGGCAATTGCTCCTGTGGCCTCACAATCCCTGATCATGGTCTACTGGTGTCCACACATCACACTCAGAAAGATTCAGAAGTAGGCATCCATGAGTGTCCCATACAGAGTCGCTCTGCTTGCAGGAGAATGGGAGTCAAGCACAGAGGGCCTGGACAGCTGCAGCTGGAGATGGACATATGCCTGTTACCTGCAGCAGGATCACTTTCTTCTTAGTTCCTCTCTGTACTATGCCATATCCATGAGAGTAAATAATCCAAAATGGCAAAGAATGGAAAATTTCAACTCCAGGAAGACTGAGTCTACAATGCATGCACTGACTTCCAGTAAGGGCCCAGTGAGGAAGGCACATAGAGACAGAGAGACAGGATGACAGAGACAGAAATGGACTGAAATTATGGCCCGCTTTTGATCAGTGCCAGAGCACTGAAGACAAACCCTCCATGCCCATGCATACTTCTTACAAGTGGCGTTGTTATTTTATGTTTGTGAGGAAAGGTTACACTTATAATATCTAGGTCTTAGCCCACTCTGCAGTGACAGAAAAGTACAGAAATTCTGGCCCTGTGTTGATCAGTGCCAGAGCACTGAAGACAAACCCTCCATGCCCATGCGTACTTCTTACAAGTGGCGTTGTTATTTTATGTTTGTGAGGAAAGGTTACACTTAGAACATCTAGGTCTTAGCCCACTCTGAGAAGCAACACTTGGCCTGCAGCCCACTCTCCAAAACTGCACTTGCCTCTCCAAATTGGAAGTAGTCTTAGTGATGCTCCAGCCAAGATTCAGGCTGGCTTATTGCCTCTCCCTGGTCCAGCCTCAGCCTGTCCTGTGTGCAGGGAACTGCACTATGTCTATTTCTTCTTTGAGTTACAGTTTTGTGGTAGGACTCGGTGGACAAAAAGAGCAAGAGTGAAGTAGATGATTTGGCAGCTGTAGTTTGTGCTGAGAGAGATTTGTAGAATGACAAGAGGTAAATGAATAGTTCTATATGTCTCTCATGACTCTGGCCCAGAATGTCCAGGTGTATCTGCATTACTACCCTAATCCAGAGCTGTGCAGGATTCTAGCTAAAATATATTTTCATACCTCTACATGTAACATATATATACATATATATATAGAGAGAGAGAAAGAGAAAGAGAGACAGCAAGACACTGATATAGTAATTTTCTACAATGTATGTGATATGACATTCAGACAATTGATTGCTAAAACCTGGAGAGAAACTGTGCATCAGGAAAAGAATTGTCCAAAGGAGTAAAATCTCCAAATTATTAGCTATATGGAGCTCCAACGGGACCTAGCGAAAAAGGCTTGAGAATGATCTCATCCAGGAGACACTACACATGGACAGGCACCGCAAGTTTCCTAGTCTGGCAACACACACAGGGCAGCTGCTAGTTCCCAGTGCAAGCCTCAGTGCAAAAACCTCTCCCTCTTCAGTGTCTTGTAGTTTAAATAGGGAACATTCTTTAGAACCATGCAATAGTAATCCATTGTGCCTTGGATGTCACTGTCAAAAACAGGGCAGTAGTAGTTGTAGTAGTGTGTAGTATCTGCAGAAGGAAATGTATTGTGTGTCCAAAGTTCCCTTCAATTATAAGAGAAAATCTATCCGGCAGAAGAAATGACCCCCCATGTGATATTGGACTAAATATATAAATGAATATTCAAATATATGGGGATGTTCTAGGAGGATTTGAAAAATTAAAAAATAATAAAAACCACAGGAAGACCATAGGTCGAAAATTCTAAAAATGACAGATATATATATATGTATATTTATATATGTATATGGATGTATATCTTTATTATAAAGTCTGAGAGATACTGCCATGGATATGAGGAGACAGAATATGGCTTGTGTCAGAGAGATTTACAAAGCTGAGGCTCCAGTAGCCTAGGTATAATCACCAACAAAACAAGCCAG
This sequence comes from Erinaceus europaeus, assembly GCF_950295315.1. NCBI lineage: Eukaryota > Metazoa > Chordata > Mammalia > Eulipotyphla > Erinaceidae > Erinaceus > Erinaceus europaeus. The sequence goes on along the minus strand of NW_026647186.1, from coordinate 168,520 downwards.
AGCTCAGCAGTGCTCTGGCAACTCTCTTTTTATATCTGGGCCTGTCAATAAAATAAGGATATAAGTACAATATTACTGAGTGCAGACAGAGTGAGTGAGAGTCTGTGAGAGTCAGACACAGAGAAGGAGAGAAAAGAAATAGAGGAGTTGGAAATAGACCAGAAGTCAAAAACCCCAGAGACTGTGTTCATTCATGACAGGTTCAAACCTGGATTGTAGATATTGTAAGGCAGCAGCTCTAATGCCCACAGACCCCAGACAAACCAAGCCTTCACCATATGTGTGTACTATTTGCAACAGGAAATGTATTGTGCGTCAAAAGTTCCCTTCAATTATAAGAGAAAATATATCAAGCAGAAGAAACGACCCTCATGTGATACCTGACTAAATAAATAAATATGAAAATAAATGGGGATGATTTAGGAGGACTTGAAAAAATAAAAAATAATGAAAACAAAAACCACAAGAAGACCTGATTGCAGTAGAAACATAGAACCATCTGCTGAGAAACAGAGGGCTGCTTCAAAAATTCCCTAACACTGCAGGGTCCAAAGAAATTAAGATTTCTGGAAATAGAAAACAAACACATACATATTGTAGCTTACACTAGAAAAAGGAGGGAAGTTCTGGGTTAGGATAACTACAATAAGGATGCTGACAGAAACAGGATTAGAAATGCTACTGGAAGTTTCTATTATTTATAATTGTATTAAATCCTGCTCCAACTATGTGGAAAATTATTTCTGAAATCTAGGCTTTTATAAATGTGGTAATTCTGAATTAAGGTCAAATACATAGGTCGACAATTCAAAAAATGACAGATATATAAATATATATGTTTATATATATGTATTTATCTCTGTATTATAATCTCTGAGTTATACTGGCATGGAAATGAGGGGACAGCATATGGATTGTGTCAGAAAGACTTACAAACTGATGCTCCAGTAGCCTAGGTAAATCGCCAACACAACAAACCAGAGCTCAGCAGTGCTCTGGTAACTTTCTTTGTATATCTTGGCCTGTCAGTAAAATAAGTATATAAGTAAAATATAAATGAGTGAAGACAGAGGGTATGAGACCATGTGAGAGTTAGAGACAGAGAAGGCGAGAAGAGAAATACATGAGTTGGAAAGAGACCAGAATTCAAAAACCTCCTACACTCTGTTCATTGATGACAGGTTCAAAGCTGGCTTTTAGATTGTAAGGCAGCAGCTCTCATGCCCACAGACCCCAGACAGCCCCAGCCTTCACCATATGCTGTACTACCAAACCTGACAGTTATGTGTGTGTGTGTGTCTGTCTGTCTATCTGTGTGTGTCTGTGTGTGCTCTGAGCTCACCTATAGTAGTCTCAGAGCATGGGTGTCAAGGTAGCCACCGTCACCTGCAACTTATGTACAGAGAAACTAGCTGGTCAGTGCAAGCCAGCTAGCCCAGATTCTGGCTAAGCAAGAATGCATATGCAAAGGGGCTCTCATGTCTCACTCTCCTGAGTTCCCCATTCAATCCCATGCTTCACTATCAATCAAACACTGCCAACGTGGGAAGCTGGGGCACCCCTCAGAATTCAGGGGCATGAGCCTGTCCAGTTATGTTTGGCTGCCTACTCAGCCTCCAGGCTCTCAGTCCACTGCTCAGGGCAGCAGATTACAAGCACAGAAAGTACCCAGAAATAGCTGTGTTTCAACATAGATGGGAACTGTGTTCGACCAAACAATAGTGAATGAACCAGGTCCCTTACACCTACCCTTTGGGTCCAGCTAAGGCAATTGCTCCTGTGGCCTCACAATCCCTGATCATGGTGTACTGGTGTCCACTCATCACACTAAGAGAGATTTCCAGATAGGTATGCATGAGTGTCCCATACAAAGTCCCTCTGCTTGCAGGAAGCACAAACTCCCCGGGCCCTTGCTATGGAGAGACAAAAGGAAGATGGATGCCTCCATTGGCTGAATTAGGAGCTACCAGTGGAGATCACAGTCCCGTCCCTCATCTGAGGGCCTGGCTGTTGCTAATAAAGGCAATTGGAAACATTTGTTACCACTTGGGGCCTGATGACATACTCAGGAGTCCCTCCAGGAGCTAGCAGTCTGGCAGACCTCCTGACCCCGGGATAGGTGTGCTCCTAGTTGGGAAGGACTTCTGGCCAGAGGTGAGAATATTCCCTAGAAACAAGAAAGAAATTCAGGTTTCAAATGGATTTTAAACCCCATGAGGCACATGGAAAATAATTTTCACAGCCATCAAAACACCCTCTTTCTGAACCCTGGAAGCTTCCGTTTTGCGTAAAAAATCTGGAGACTGGTGTGGTCATCAGTACCACAGATACTTTACATTGGGCCCAATAGACGGAAAGCACAATGTGTGTGCCAGGGGGATAGAGTTTCACTTCTCTTGATCTGGGGTCTCATGGAATAAGGCCAAGGATGCGGAGCAGGAAATTTTGGAGGGCTGAATTTAGGCTAAGTGTCAGCCGCAGGGCCCTGGAGAATCGGAGTCAAACATAGAGGGCCTGGACAGATGCAGCCAGAGATGGAAATATGCCTGTTACCTGCAGCAGGATCGCTGTCTCCTCAGTTCCCCAATATACTACGCCATATGCAGGAGAGTGAATAATCCAAAGGGCAAAGAAAGACAAATTTCAACACCAGGAAGTCCGAGTTAACAATTCATGCACTGACTTCCATAAAGGCCCAGTGAAGAAGGAATGTAGAGAGAGTCAGACAGACAGAATGACAGTGGCAGAAAAGGACTGAAATTCTGGCCCTGTGTAGATCAGTGCCAGAGCACTGAAGACAAGAGGCACTGTTATTTTATGTTTGTGAGGAAAGGTTACACTTAGAACATCTAGGTCTTAGCCCACTCTGAGATGCAACACTTGGCCTGCAGCCCACTCTCCAAAATTGCCCTCGCCTCTCCAATTTGTAAGTATTCTTAGTGATGCTCCATCCAATATGCAGGCTGGCATATTGCACTCCCTGCTCCAGCCTCAGACTGTCCTGTGTGCAGGGAACTGCACTATGTCTATTTATTCTTTGATTTACAGTTGGGATAGGACTTGGTGGACAAAAAGAGCAAGAGGGAAGTAGATGATTTGGCAGCGGTAGTTTGTGCTAAGAGATATTTGTAGAGTGATAAGAGGTATATGAATGCCTATGTGAGATGTTTCTCATGATTGTGGCTCAGAAGGGCCAAGTGTATCCGCATTCTTACCCTAATCCAGAGCTGTGCAGGTCTCTAGCTAAAAATATTTTCAGACCTCTACATGTTACATATATACATATATATATATATGTATGTATATATATATATATATATGTATATATATATATATAGAGAGAGAGAGAGAGACACTGATGCAGTCATTTTCTACAATGGATTCAATATGACATTCAGACAATTGATTGCTAAAACCTGGAGAGAAACTTTGCATCAGGAAAAGAATTGTACTAAGGCGTAAACTCTCAAAATCATTAGCTATATGCAGCTCCAAAGGGACAGAGCGAAAAAGGCTTTAGAAGGAACTCATCAAGGAGACTCTCCACATGGACAGGGACCACAAGTTTCCTAGTCTGGCAACAGACACAGTGCATCTAGTAGTTCCAATTGCAATCCTCAGGGCAAAAACCTCTCCCTCTTCAGTGTTTTTACATCTGAAAAGAAGCAAAGTGACCATGGTCAAAAAGAGCTACAATGGTGTCAGTATTGAGCTGTAAATCAGAATGTACCAAGTGTTTTGCAAAAAATCACTTTATTATAAACTCTGAGTGATACTGGCATGGAAAAGAGGAGACAGAATATGGCTTGTGTCAGAAAGACTTACAAACTGAGGCTCAAGTATCCTAGGTGAATTCGCCAACACAACAAGCCAGAGCTCAGCAGTGCTCTGGTAACTCTCTTTTTATATCTGGGTCTGTCAGTAAAATAAGTATATAAGTAAAATATTAATGAGTGAAGAGAGTTTGTGTGAGATCATATGAGAGTTAGAGACAGAGAAGGCGAGAAGAGAAATAGATGAGTTGAAAGAGACCAGAATTCAAAAACCTCCTACATTGTGTTCATTCATGACAGGTTCAAACCTGGCTTGCACAGATTGTAAGGCAGCAGCTCTCATGCCCACAGACCCAGACAGCCCCAGCCTTCACCATATGCTGTACTACCAGACCTGACAGTAATGTGTGTGTGTGTCTGTCTGTCTGTCACTGTGTGTCTGTGTGTGCTCAGAATTCACCTATAGTAGTCTCAGAGCATGGGTGGCAAGGTAGCCAGCCTCACCTGCAACTTATGTACAGAGAAACTAGCTGGCTAGGGAAAGCCAGCTAGCCAAGATTCTGGCTCAGCAAGAATGTATATGCAAAGTGACTCTCATGTCTAGCTCTCCTGAGTTCCTGATTCAATCTCATGCCTCACTATCATCCAAACACTCCCAATGGTGGAAGCTGGGGCACCCCTCAAAATTCAGGGGCAGGACATTTTCCAGTCACGTTTGGCTTCATACTCAGCCTCCAGCCTCCCAGTCCACTGCTCAGGGCAGCTGCTTAAAAGCCCAGAATGAACAAAGAAAGAGCTGTGTTTCAACATAGATGGGAACTGTGTTTGACCAAACAATAGTGGATGAACCCGGCCCTTTCCACCTACCCTTTGGGTCCGGCTAAGGCAATTGCTCCTGTGGTCTCACAATCCCTGATCATGGTGTCCTTGTGTCCACACATCACACTCAGAGAGATTCCCCGAAGTAGGCATGCATGAGTGTCCCATACAAAGTCGCTTTGCTTACAGGAAGCACAAACTCCATTGGCCCTTGCTATGGAGAGACAAAAGGAAGATGATGCCTCCATTGGCTGAATTAGGAGTTTCCAGTGGAGAACACAGCCCCGCCCCTCAACTGAGGGCCTGGCTGCTGCTAATAAAGGCAATTGGAAACACCTGTTACCAATTGGGTCCTGAGGACATACTCAGGAATCCCTCCAGGAGCTAGCAGACTGGCAGACCTCCTGTCCACGGGATAGCTGTGCTCTTAGTTGGGAGGGCCTTCGGGCCAGAGGTGAGAATATTCCCTAGATACAACGAACTTCAGGTTTCAGAAGGATTTGAAACCCCAGGAGGCACTTGGAAAAGACATTTTACAGCCATCAAAACACCCGCTTTCTGATCCCTGGAAGCTTCCGTTTTGCATGGAGACTCTGGACACTGGTGTGGCCATCAGTACAACAGAGACTTTACATTCGGCCCAATAGAGGGAAAGCACAATGTGTGTGCCAGGGTGGTAGAGTTTCACTTATCTTGACCTGGGCAGCTGCAGCTGGAGATGGACATATGCCTGTTACCTGCAGCAGGATCACTTTCTTCTTAGTTCCTCTCTGTACTATGCCATATCCATGAGAGTAAATAATCCAAAATGGCAAAGAATGGAAAATTTCAACTCCAGGAAGACTGAGTCTACAATGCATGCACTGACTTCCAGTAAGGGCCCAGTGAGGAAGGCACATAGAGACAGAGAGACAGGATGACAGAGACAGAAATGGACTGAAATTATGGCCCGCTTTTGATCAGTGCCAGAGCACTGAAGACAAACCCTCCATGCCCATGCATACTTCTTACAAGTGGCATTGTTATTTTATGTTTGTGAGGAAAGGTTACACTTATAATATCTAGGTCTTAGCCCACTCTGAGAAGCAACACTTGGCCTGCAGCCCACTCTCCAATACTGCCCTTGTCTCTCCAAATTGGAAGTAGTCTTAGTGATGCTCCAGCCACGATGAAGGCTGGCATATTGCATATCCCTGGTCCAGCTTCAGCCTGTCCTGTGTGCAGGGATTTGCACTATGTCTAATTCTTCTTTGAGTTACAGTTTTGGGATAGGACTTGGTGGACAAAAAGAGTAAGAGTGAAGTAGATGATTTGGCAGCTGTCTTGTAGGTTAAATAGGGAACATTCTTTAGAGCCATGCAATAATAATCCATTGTGCATTGGATGTCACTGTCAAAAACAGGGCAGTTGTAGTTGTAGTTGTGTGTAGTATCTGCAGGAGGAAATGTATTGTGTATCCAAAGTTCCCTTCAATTATAAGAGAAAATCTATCTGGCAGAAGAAATGACCCCCCATGTGATATTGGACTAAATATATAAATGAATATGCAAATATATGGGGATGATCTAGGAAGATTTGAAAAAATTAAAAAATAATAAAAAGGATATAAGTAAAATATTACTGAGTTCAGACAGAGTGAGTGAGAGCCTGTGAGAGTCAGACACAGAGAAGGAGAGAAAAGAAATAGAGGAGTTGGAAATAGACCAGAAGTCAAAAACCCCAGAGACTGTGTTCATTCATGACAGGTTCAAACCTGGATTGTAGATATTGTAAGGCAGCAGCTCTAATGCCCACAAACCCCAGACAAACCAAGCCTTCACCATATGTGTGTACTATTTGCAACAGGAAATGTATTGTGCATCAAAAGTTCCCTTCAATTATAAGAGAAAATATATCAAGCAGAAGAAATGACCCTCATGTGATACCTGACTAAATAAATAAATATGAAAATAAATGGGGATGATTTAGGAGGACTTGAACAAATAAAAAAATAATGAAAACAAAAACCACAAGAAGACCTGATTAAAGCAGAAACATAGAAACCATCTGCTGAGAAACAGAGGGCTGCTTCAAAAATTCCCTAACACTGCAGGGTCCAAAGAAATTAAGATTTCTGGAAATAGAAAACAAACACATACGTATTGAAGCTTACACTAGAAAAAGGAGGGAAGTTCTGGGCTTTGATAATTACAATAAGGATGCTGATAGAAACAGGTTTAGAAATGCTACTGGAAGTTTCTATTATTTATAATTGTATTGAATCCTGCTCCAACTATATGGAAAATTATTTCTGAAAAACTAGTTTTTTAAATGTGGTAATTCTGAATTAAGGTCAAATACATAGGTCGACAATTCAAAAAATGACAGATATATAAATATATATGTTTATATATATATGTATTTATCTCTTTATTATAAACACTGAGTGATACTGGCATGGAAATGAGAAGACAGCATATGGATTGTGTCAGAAAGACTTACAAACTGATGCTACAGTAGCCTAGGTGAAATCGCCAACACAACAAACCAGAGCTCAGCAGTGCTCTGGTAACTCTCTTTGTTTATCTAGGCCTGTCAGTAAAATAAGTATATTAGTAAAATATTAATGAGTGAAGACAGAGGGTATGAGAGCATGTGAGAGTTAGAGACAGAGAAGGCGAGAAGAGAAATACATGAGTTGGAAAGAGACCAGAATTCTACAACCTCCTACACTGTGTTCATTGATGAAAGTATCAAACCTGGCTTGTAGAGATTGTAAGGCAGCAGCTCTCATGCCCACAGAACCCAGAGATCCCCAGCCTTCACCATATGCTGTACTAACAAACCTGACATTAATGTGTGTGAGTGTGTCTGTCTGTCTATGTGTGTGTCTGTGTGTGCTATGAGCTTACCTATAGTAGTCTCAGAGCATGGGTAGGAAGGTAGGCAGCCTCACCTGCAACTTAGGAACAGAGAACCTAGCTTGTCAGGGAAGCCAGCTAGCCCAGATTCTGGCTAAGCAAGAATGCATATGCAAAGGGACTCTCATGTCTCGCTCTCCTGAGTTCCCCATTCAATCCCATGCCTCACTATCATCCAAACACTGCCAATGAGGGAAGCTGGCGCATCCCTTAGAATTCAGGGGCATGAGCCTGGCCAGTCATGTTTGGCTCCCTACTCAGCCTCCAGGCTCTCAGTCCACTGCTCAGGGCAGCAGATTACAAGCCCAGAAAGAACCCAGAGAGAGCTGTGTTTCAATATAGATGGGAACTGTGTTTGACCAAACAATAGTGGATGAACCCAGCCCCTTACACCTACCCTTTGGGTCCGGCTAAGGCAATTGCTCCTGTGGCCTCACAAGCCCTGATCATGGTGTACTGGTGTCCACTCATGACACTCAGAGAGATTCCAAGAAGTAGGCATGCATGAGTGTCCCATACAAAGTCGCTCTGCTTGCAGGAAGCACAAACTCCCTAGGCCCTTGCTATGGAGAGACAAAAGAAAGATGGATGCCTCCATTGGCTGAATTAGGAGCTTCCAGTGGAGATCACAGTCCCGCCCCTCACCTGAGGGCCTGGCTGATGCTAATAAAGGCTATTGGAAACAGATGTTACCACTTGGGCTCTGAGGACATACTCAGGAATCCTTCCAGTAGCTAGCACGCCGGCAGACCACCTGACCATGGGATAGGAGTGCTCCTAGTTGGGAAGGCCTTCTGGCCAGAGGGGCGAATATTCCCTAGATACAAGAAAGAACTTCAGGTTTCAAAAGCATTTGAAAACCCATGAGGCACTTGGAAAAGACATTTTACAGCCATCAAAACACGCTCTTTCTGAACACTGGAAGCTTCCGTTTTGCGTGGAAAATCTGGACACTGGTGTGGCCATCAGTACCACAGATCCTTTACATTTGGCCCAATAGAGGGAAAGCACAATGTGTGTGCCATGGGGATAGAGTTTCACTTCTCTTGACCTGGGCTCTCATGGAATAAGGACAAGGATGCTGTGCAGGAAGGTGAGGAGGGCTGCATTTAGGCTGAGTGTCAGCCTCAGGGCCCTAGAGAATGGGAGTCAAGCACAGAGGGCCTGGACAGCTGCAGCTGGTGATGGACACATGCCTGTTACCTGCAGTAGGATCGCTGACTCCACAGTTCCCCACTGTACTACGCCATATGCATGAGATTAAATAATCCAATGGGCATAGAAAGGAAAATTTCAACACCAGGAAGACCGAGTTAACGATGCATGCACTGACTTCCAGTAAGGGCCCAGTGAAGAACGCATGTAGAGACAGTCAGAGAGACAGAATGACAGTGACAGAAATGTACTGAAATTCTGGACCTGTGTTGATCAGTGCCAGAGCACTGAAGACAATTCCTCCATGCCGATGCATACTTCTTACAAGTGGCATTGCTATTTTATGTTTGTGAGGAAAGGTTACACTTAGAACATCTAGGTCTTACCCCACTCTGAGAAGCAACACTTGGCCTGCAGCCCACTCTCCAAAACTGCCCTCACCTCTCCAAATTGGAAGTAGTCTTAGTGAGGCTCCAGCCAAGAAGCAGGCTGGCGTATTGCATCTCCCTGGTCCAGCCTCAGCCTGTCCTGTGTGCAGGGAACTGCACTATGTTTATTTCTTCTTTGACTTACAGTTTTGGGATAGGAGTCGGTGGAGAAAAAGAACAAGAGGGATGTAGATGATTTGGCAGTGGTAGTTTGTGCTGAGCGAGATTTGTAGACTGATAAGATGTATAGGAATGGGTCTGTGAGATGTCTCTCATGACTGTGGCTCAGAAGGGCCAGGTGTATCTGAATACTTACAATAATTCAGAGCTGTGCATGTCTCTAGATAAAAATATTTTCAGACATATATATATATATATATATATATATATATACAGAGAGAGAGAGACTGATATATTCATTATCTATAGTGGATTCGCTATGACATTCAAACAATTTATTGCTAAAACCTGGAGAGAAACTGTGCATCAGGAAAAGAATTGTCCAAAGGAGTAAAATCTCAAAATCATTAGCTATATGCAGCTCCAACGGTACTGAGCGAAATAGGCTCAAGAAGGAACTCATCCAGGAGACTCTCCACATGGACAGGCACCCCAAGTTTCCTAGTCTGGCACCCACACAGGGCAGCTGACAGTTCCCAGTGCAAGCCTCAGGGCAAAAACCTCTCCCTCTTCAGTGTCTTTACATCTGAAAAGAAGAAAGGTTACCAAGGGCCAAGGAGAGCTACAATGGTGTCAATATTGAGCTGTAAATCAGAATGTGCCAAGTGTTTTGCACAAAATCACCTGTGCCACAGTGATTCTGTTGTTCTCTGTCTCTCACTCCCTCACACACACACAAACACACACTCTCACAGTCACACACATGCACATATCCACATATGCACAGGCACAAATGGAGTTATACACATGCGCACTGGACATCTTCTGCAAGGCAGGGCCCTGGGCTGAACACTGCTTGGCACTTCCTGGAAGCACTCCCAGGCTTTTAAGGCCAGCACTGAGCTCCCATAGTCGGGCTTCCTTCAAAAGGCCCGCCCACAGGGCACCAGCCATTTTCTGATAGGACAGAGGCCTAGGCCACGCCCAGAACCCCTGCCACCAATCTCATTGGCCAGTTTGCTTGGACACGCCCAGGAGGGTCTGCACTCCTAGTGATTGATTGTCCAGCGGCCTTGAGCACCAACACAACTGCCTTGGAGAACGCTCATTGGGCATCCTCTGGAAGGCCCGCCCACCAGCCACATCAGCTCAACTCTGATTGGCCTTTTGCCCCAGGGACACGCCCCCAGCCAGCCAGAGAATGTGAGAGTTAGAGAAGGTGAGAAGAGAAGTAGATGAGTTGGAAAGAGACCAGAATTAAAAAAACCTCCTACACTGTGTTCACTGATGACAGGTTCAAACCTGGCTTGTAGAGATTGTAAGGCAGCAGCTGTCATGCCCACAGACCCCAGACAGCTCCAGTCTTCACCATATACTGTACTACCAGACCTGACCGTAATGTGTGTGTGTGTGTGTGTGTGTGTGTGTGTGTGTGTGTGCTCAGAGCTCACCTGTAGTAGTCTCAGAGCATGGGTGTCAAGGTAGCTAGCCTCACCTGCAACTTATGTACAGAAAACCTAGCTGGTCAGAGCAAGCCAGCTAGCCCATTTTTTGGCTAATCAAGAATGCCAGAGAACTATGTAGAAGCCCAAGAACTCATTTTGAGCCCCTGGTCACCACTTACACAATTAGGGAAAAGCTGGGCTAGTGGCAAATCAGAGCTGCAGCTGTCTCTCTCTCTCTTTTCCTGCTTGGGCCCTGCTCTCTCAATTTATGACTGTTTCCTTCTCCTCAATAGGAAAGCTACAAATGACATACAGAAATACAGGGAAAGTGGGAAAAATTACCCCCATAGCCACTATTACATGTAACTGTTGACTGTAAAGCATTCATCCCCCAAGAAAGAACAGAATAAATATTTGTGAGGTTAAAAACATTGTAGGTTAAATAGGGAAAATTCTTTGAGCCATGCAATACTAATCCATTGTGCATTGCATGTCACTGTCAAAAACAGTGCAGTAGTAGTTCTAGTAGTGTCTAGTATCTGCAAAAGGAAATGTATTGTGTGTCCAAAGTTCCCTTCAATTATAAGAGAAAATCTATCAGGCAGAAGAAATGACCCCTTATGTGATATCTGACTAAATATATTGTTGTTGTGGTGGTCTGTTTTCGGGCTGCACCACGGAGAAGAGAGCGGACGTCCAGAGCAAATGGGTACACAAATCTTTATTATAGGCTAGGGGGGTTTGGTTCAGACCACGTGGAGTCAGCCGACAATGGCCGTCCCCACTATCTGACCATGGTGGGCAGAGCAGGAGCCAGATCTCAGAGAGGGAGAGCTGAGAGCCCAGAGAGAGAGTGGGGGGTGAGGGGGCTTTTTATTGGGCGACAACCAGGGGTGACGTGTAGGGCCAGGATTGGTTGAAAGGGGGCACTCTAGGATTTTGCGGGGCATAGAAAAACCTGGGGGCAGAGACTGCATCAGAATAACTCCTCAGCAACATCTCCTCCTATCCCTTTATATCTAAATGGACACAGTAAAGAAAAATGGAATGGAGCAGGCTTAAATGTTTTAGAGGAATGCCATGCTCAGGTGGGAAGATGTAGGACTTTCTGTGGAGGAGGGAAGGCTTAAATGGCTGCAAACCTTGTGACATTTATGCGTCCTCCTGTGCTCAACCCCTCTTTAAAAAGAGAGACTTACCTGGAGAGACTCATCTCATAGGTTTAAGTTCAGCCTGCTCAACCATCTCTTCACAATATCTCTACATCTTTTCTATCTTTCTATCTAGTCATTGTATAAGATGTACAAAATCTGTAAAAGACTATCATGGGGCAGAAACCTTTTGGGCATAAGCCTAAATGATATAACAAAATAGGAAGGGACAAGTAGGGGAGTAGTAAAAGCCAGTGTGGTGTGAAGGGAAGGATTGGTGTGTAAAGGAACATTCCCTGCTTGGGTGGGGAAAGGGGCAAGGGTACATAATGAGGGGGAGGCGGGAGGCATGACCCACCAAAAAGAGGGGCTATTTGGCATTGTATAGTCCTCAAGGCAATAGTCAGTAAAGTCTATGAATTACTCAGGATCAGTCTATGAAAAACCAGCAGCGTGAAGGGAAATAAGCTGCTTCAAAATTGTGTAAAATGTATATAGGGTATGTCAGAAAGTCCGATACAAGTCTCAGTCTGAAGTAGATGGCTATGGGAAGAATTTTCAGGGGATGCAACGCTGCATGAGGGAGGTCAGCCACTGGAATGTTGCTTTTCTGTAGATAGCCAGCTGGAACTGCCAACACGTGACAAGCAGGTCAGAAGCAGGAACGGTAACCAGGCATGAAGAAAGTTCTGTCCTTGATGTCTGTGTATCAGGTTCTTCAGATCGCATTGAGTGACATCTAGAGTTTTGGGGGGTGTGCCACGGTAGTCGTGCCATCTAGTGGGTGACTTCAGGGTGTGCAGGTGTTCAGATGGTTTTTCCGGGATTCCTGTGAAAGAAACACAAACAGTCTGCTTCTCGTGGTTAATTTGAACTTGTAACAAGTTATAGGTTTGTTATAGTTGATACCTCAATGATTATAATTGGTTTAGAATCTCTTTATGATTTTATTTAAAGGTCACCTAATGTGACCTCCTGTAGCAGCCTCTACCACAGGATCTTGAGACCAATTTTAGCTAAAATATATATTTTAAACAGACTCAAATTGCTTAGAGAGTTAACGCATATTCGTGACAATGATTTTAACGTTTACCGTGCCAGATTGATGCCAGATCTGTTGTGGATTAATTTCCACAAGATAGTTTACAGGGCACCTTTGGGGGCCCTTCAAAGGTGTCCTGTATATAAAATTTATATAGTTTAGTTTTGGGAATGAATAGTCACATTGAACATTTAGACTTTTACCTAAATAGTAAGTTACCTTAACAAATTAATTTTTACCTTGTCTGGTAAAAGTGTAGCTGTAGGGTTACACTTTTGACCGTTAAGTTAGTTTACCAAACTTGAGACATACCCATAAACATTTAGTTATAACAAACTGGAGGAAAAAGAATTTTTATTATAAAAACACATTATTTAAAAACAAATTTAAATATGTCATTAGTCACACAGTTTAAGACTAAACACTTACATATATACCAAAACTATATATAAAATTCAAAAGAGGGAGAAAGAAAAAAAATTTGGAATGTTTCTGGACGTCTCCAGAAATTTTGGCTGCATCCAGCATTTTTATATAAAGCCAATTACCTTTTAGAGTACTCCAAGCAGATGGGTCATGCAAAAAAAAAGTTTGTTTTTTTTTTGTCATTCAACACACTCACTCACAAAAACAACTGGCCAGTAATAACATAAGACACACAGGGAAAGGGTAGGAGAGAGGTCTCTGAGAGCCAGATTTTGTAGGTTCTGCCATGTCGTATTACGGTTCCTGGGATGTATCCTGCATCTGGTCCTCTTGTAGTATTTCTTGTTCTTCAGGAATAACAGCGCCCTCCTGCGGGTATTGTCGGACATGGCGGGCAGGAACCCAGACAGGTTTAGAGAAATTTTGAGGAAAAATGCATGCAAAACCCCTTCCCATGGTCAATAATGGGTCAGGCCCTTTCCAAATTTTATCTAGTGGGTATCTCCAATTGACCTTAATAGATGGGAGGGTAAATGGTGTTTTCCAGTGAAGAATAATAGGGGGGAAGACCGAGTTATTGTAAATATGAAAGAGATTTAATGTAGTTAAGGCTTTTGCTAGATGGATATTGGGGGGATATGTTCCTCCTTTATATTTATTTAGTTGAGCCTTCAGAGTTTGATGGGCCCTCTCGACAATGCCTTGTCCCTGTGGATTGTAGGGAATGCCCGTGGTATGAATAATATTCCAGAGGGAACAAAAATCTTTAAATTGTTTGCTTGTAAACATATGTGCATTGTCTATTTTCAAAAATAATGGGACCCCCATAACGCAAAACAAGAGAGTATATGGCTTACAAGCTTTTTAGCACTTTCTCCTGTCTGAGCCCACATAAATTTAGAAAAGGTATCAATTGAGAAAAACACATAGTTTTCATTCCCAAAGTTTGGTATGTGGATGACATCAATTTGCCAAATAGCATTAGCTTTTAAACCTTGGGGGTTAACCCGAAGGGTTCTGGATAGCAGGTGTCTTTATGAGACTTGCACAAGAAGAGCATGTAGCAAGGATATGTTTTAACTGTGGTACAGGAACATCAGGTAATCGAGCTTGAAGGCCTTTAAGATTAACATGGGTTAGAGAATGAAAATTAGCAGCATCAGAGACAGAGACTGGGAAAGTTCCCATGAAGGCAAGGCGGTCAACTGCAGCATTCCCTTCAGAAAGGGAACCAGGAAGAGGGAACGAAGGTGTTGAATATACGGTGGTTGGGTTCGAGAACAGAGCATAGAGGCGATTTGAATCAAGAGAGGGGAAAGTGGGTTGTCATCAATTTTCACATACGAACGAGCAAGCCATGGAAGTAAGTTAACAGTATACACACTGTCAGAAAAAAGGTTGAAGGATTCTGGTACAGCTTTTAGTGCAAGAAAAACAGCATAAAGTTCTTTGTACTGAGGGGAATTATCAGGAAGCTCAGTAAAGAGAGGTTTAGGAGATTGTTTGTCTGGGTAATATATAAGGGCAGCAGCTCCCCTTTTTCCGCGATCAGTAAAGATTGTAGGAGCAGAGGGAATGGGATCCCGAGAGAAAAGTTTAGGTGCTAGTAGAGGCAGAAGTGGTAAAGAAGCTATCAATTTATTAGAACGAAAATGGTTAACTATTTGTCCTGGAAACCCCACAAAGCTTATGGCAAAGTGGGAATGATGGCGTATAAGCCACTCTGTATCAGTGAGAAAAACGGGCAGAATGATTAAATCCGGTTCTTTCCCTAAGACCTGCACAGACCTATTTCTCCCTTGGCGAACCATGAATGCTAACGCGTCTATCTCAGTGAGGAGTCTTGGAGCTCCTCCTACTGGCGTGTGAAGCCATTCAAGAACCCCATGGTCTTGCCACAGTGCCCCTACTACTGTGGGGGTGGAGTTGAAGATTAGAAGGTTTACTGGAGAGGAGGGGGAGAATCGAACAAGGTGCATGTCCTGGAGGTCCTGGTTAACCCTTTCCAGTGCCAAGGAGGCCTCAGGAGTTAAGCTGTGCTCCTAGTTGGGAGGGCATTCTGGCCAGAGGTGAGAATATTCCCTAGTACAAGAAAGAACTTCAGGTTTCAAAAGGATTTGAAACCCCATGAGGCCCTTGGAAAAGACATTTCACAGTCATCAAAAAACCCTCTTTCTGAACCATGGAAGCTTCCGTTTAGTGTGGAAAATCTGGACACTGGTGTGGCCATCAGTACCACAGATCCTTTACATTCGGCCCAATAGAGGGAAAGCATGATGTGTGTGCCAGGGGGATAGAGTTTCACTTCTCTTGACCTGGGATCTCATGGAATAAGGACAAGGAAGAGGTGCAGGAAATTGAGGAGGGGTGCATTTAGGCTGAGTGTTAGCCTCAGGGCCCTGGAGAATGGAAGTCAAGCACAGAGGGCCTGGACAGCTGCAGCTGGAGATGGTCATATGCCTGTTACCTGCAGCAGGAACGCTGTCTCATCAATTCCCCAATGTACTACGCCATATGCAGGAGACTGAATAATCCAAAGGGCAAAGAAAGGAAAATTTCAACACCAGGAAGTCCGAATTCACGATGCATGCACTGAATTCCATAAGGGCCCAGTGAAGAAGGCACGTAGAGACAGTCAGAGAGACAGAATGACAGAGACAGAAAAGGACTGAAATTCTGGCCCTGTGTTGATCAGTGCCAGAGCACTGAAGACAAACCCTCCATGCCCATGCATACTTCTAACAAGTGGCATTGTTATTTTATGTTTTTGAGGAAAGGTTACACGTACATCATCTAGGTCTTAGCCCACTCTGGGGAGCAACACTTGGCCTGCAGCCCACTCTCCAAAACTGCCCCCGCCTCTCTAATTTGGAAGTAGTCTTAGTGATGCTCCAGCCAAGATGCAGGCTGGCATATTGCATCTCCCTTTTCCAGCCTCAGACTGTCCTGTGTGCAGGGAACTGCACCATGTTTATTTCTTCTTTGATTTACAGTTTTGGGATAGGAATCGGTGGATAAAAGCAAGAGGGAAGTAGATGATTTGGCAGTGGTAGTTTGTGCTGAGAGAGATTTGTAGAGTGATAAGAGGTATGCGAAAGGCTCTGTGAGATGTCTCTCATGACTGTGGCTCAGAAGGTCCAGGTGTATCTGCATTACTACCCTAATCCAGAGCTGTGCAGGTCTGTAGCTAAAAATATTTTCAGATCTCTAAATGTTACATATATATATATATATATATATATATATATATATATATAGAGAGAGAGAGAGAGAGAGAGAGAGAGACAGAGAGAGAGTGAGACACTGATGTAGTCATTTTCCACAATGGATTCGATACGACATTCAGACAATGGATTGCTAAAACTTGGAGAGAAACTGTGCATCAGGAAAAGAATTGTCCAAAGGAGTAAAATCTCAAAATCATTAGCTATATGCAGCTCCAATGGGACAGAGCAAAAAAGGCTTGAGAAGTAACTCATCAAGGAGACTCTCCACATGGACAGGCACAACAAGTTTCCTAGTCTGGAAACAGACACAGTGCATCTGGTAGTTCCCAGTGCAAGCCTCAGGGAAAAAACCTGTACCTCTTCAGGGTTTTTACATCTGAAAAGAAGAAAAGTGACCAAGGGCCAAAAAGAGCTACAATGGTGTCAATATTGAGCTGAAAATCAGAATGTAAAAAGTGTTTTGCAAAAAAATCACTTTTTTATAAACTCTGAGTAATACTGGCATGGAAATGAGGAGACAAAATATGGCTTCTGTCAGAAAGACTTACAAACTGAGGGTCCAGTAGCATAGGAGAAATCGCCAACACAAAAAGCCAGAGCTCAGCAGTGTTCTGGTAACTCTCTTTGTATATCCGGGCCTGTCAGTAAAATAAGTATATAAGTAAAATATTAATGATTGAAGACAGAGTGTGTGAGAGCATGTGAGAGTTAGAGACAGAGAAGGCGAGAAGATAAATAGATGAGTTGGAAAGAGACCAGATTCAAAAACCTCCTACACTGTGTTCATTGATGACAGGTTCAAACCTGGCTTGTAGAGATTGTAAGGCAGCCACTCTCATGCCCAAAGACCCCAGACAGCCCCAGACTTCCCCATATGCTGTACTACCAGACCTGACAATAATGTGTGTGTGTGTGTGTGTGTGTGTGTGTGTGTGTGTGTGTGTGTGTGTGTGTGTGTGTATCTCTGTCTGTGTGTGCTCAGAACTCACTTATAGTAGTCTAAGAGCATGGGTGGAAAGGTAGTCAGCCTCACCTGCAACTTATGTACAGAGAAACGAGCTGGTTAGGGAAATACAGCTAGCCCAGATTCTGGCTCAGCAAGAATGCATATGCAAAGGGACTCTCATGTCTTGCTCTCCTGAATTTCCGATTCAATCTCATGCCTCACTATCATCCAAACACTGCCAACGGGGGAAGCTGGGGCACCCCTCAGAATTCAGGGGCAGGACCCTGTCTAGTCACGTTTGGCTGCATACTCAGCCTCTAGGCTCCCAGTCCACATATCATGGGACAGCAGATTACAAGCCCTGAAAGAACCCAGAAAGAGCAGTGTTTCAACATATATGGGAACTGTTTTTGACCAATCAATAGTGGATGAAACCGGCCCCTTACACCTCCCCTTTGGGTCCTGCTAAGGCAATTGATCCTGTGGACTCACAATCCCTGATCACAGTTTCCTGGTGTCCACACATCACACTCAGAGAGATTCCCAGAAGTAGGCATCCATGTGTGTGTCCCATACAAAGTCACTCTGCTTGCAGGAAGCACAAACTCCCCAGGCCCTTGCTGTGGAGAGACAAAAGGAAGATGGATGCCTCCATTGGCTGAATTAGGAGTTTCCAGTGGAGATCACATCCCCGCCCCTCACCTGAGGGCCTGGCTGCTGCTAATAAAGGCAATTGGAAACACCTGTTACCACTTGGGACCTGAGGAAATACTCAGGAATCCCTCCAGGAGCTAGCAGGTAGGCAGACCTCCTGACCCAAAGATAGCTGTTATCCCAGTTGGGAGGGCATTGAGGCCAGAGGTGAGAATATTCCCTAGTTACAAGAAAGAACTTCAGGTTACAAAAGGATTTGAAACCCCATGAGGCACTTGGAAAAGACATTCACAGACATCAAAAAACCCTCTTTCTGAACCCTGGAAGCTTCTTTTTTGTGTGGAAAATCTGGACACTGGTGTGGCCATCAGTACCACAGATCCTTTACATTCGGCCCAATAGAGGGAAAGCCCAATATGTGTGCCATCGGAATAGAGTTTCATTACTCTTGACCTGGGCTCTCATGGAATAAGGACAAGGATGCAGTGCAGGAAATTGAGGAGTGCTGCATATAGGCTGAGTGTCAGCCTCAGAGCCTTGGAGAATGGGAGTCAAGCACAGAGGGCCTGGACAGCTGCAGCTGGAGATGGACATATGCCTTGTACCTGCAGCAGGATCGCTGTCTCCTCAGTTCGCCAATGTACTACGCCATAATCAGGGGACTGAATAATCCAAAGGGCAAAGAAAGGAAAATTTCAACACCAGGAAGTCCTAGTTCAGGATGCATGCACTGACTTCAATAGGGGCGCAGTGAAGAAGGCACTTAGAGACAGTCAGAGAGACAGAATGACAGAGACAGAAAAGGACTGAAATTCTGGCCCTGTGTTGATCAGTGCCAGAGCACTGAAGACAAACCCTCCATGCCCATGCATACTTCTAACAAGTGGCATTGTTATTTTATGTTTGTGAGGAAAGGTTACACTGAGAACATCTAGGTCTTAGCCCACTCTGAGAAGCAACACTTGGCTTGCAGCCCACTCTCCAAAACTGCACTCGCCTCTCCAATTTGGAAGTAGTCTTAGTGATGCTCCAGCCAAGATGCAGGCTGGCTTATTGCATCTCCCTGGTCCAGCATCAGACTGGCCTGTGTGCAGGGAACTGCACTATGTCTATTTCTTCTTTGATTTACAGTTTTGGGATAGGACTCGGTGGACAAAAAGAGCGAGAGGGAAGTAGATGATTTGGCAGTGGTAGTTTGTGCTGAGAGAGATTTGTAGAGTGATAAGAGGTATACGAATGGCTCTGTGAGATTTCTCTCATGACTGTGGCTCAGAAGGGCCAGGTGTATCCTCATTACTACCCTAATCCAGAGCTCTGCAGGTCTCTAGATAAAAAATATTTTCAGATCTCTACATGTTACATATATATACATATATATGTATATATATATAGAGAGAGAGAGAGACAGACAGAAAGAGCGAGACATTTATGTAGTCATTTTCTACAATGGATTCAATAAGACATTCAGACGATTGATTGCTAAAACTTGGAGAGTAACTGTGCATCAGGAAAAGAATTGTCCAAAGGAGTAAAATCTCAAAATCATTAGCTATATGCAGCTCCAACGAGACAGAGCGAATAAGGCTTGAGAAGGAACTCATCAAGGAGAATCTCCACATGGACAGGCACCACAAGATTCCTAGTCTGGAAAGAGTCACAGTGCATCTGGTAGTTCCAATTGTAAGCCTGAGGGCAAAAACCTCTCCCTCTTCAGTGTTTTTACATCTGAAAAGAAGAAAAGTGAACAAGGGCCAAAGAGAGCTATAATGGTGTTAATATAGAACTGTAAATCAGAATGTACCAAGTGTTTTGCAATAAAATCACTTTATTATTAACTCTGAGTGATGCTGGCATGGAAATGAGGAGACAGAATATGGCTTGTGTCAGAAAGACTTACAAACTGAGGCTCCAGTAGCCTAGGTGAAATCGCCAACACAACAAGCCAGAGCTCAGCAGTGCTCTTTTAACTCTCTTTGTATATCTGGGCCAGTCTGTCAAAATATATATATAAGTAAAATATTAATGATTGAAGAAAGAGTGTGTGAGAGCTTGTGAGAGTTAGAGACAGAGAAGGCGAGAAGAGAAATAGATGAGTTGGAACGAGACCAGAATTCAGAAACCTCCTACACTGTGTTCATTGACGACAGGTTCTAACCTGGCTTGTAGAGATTGTAAGGCAGCAGCTCTCATGCCCACAGACCCCAGACACCCCAACCTTCACCATATGCTGTACTACCAGACTTGACAGTAATATGTGGGTGTGTGTCTGTCTGTCTGTCTTTGTGTGTCTGTGTGTGCTCAGAACTCACCTATAGTAGTCTAAGAGCATGGGTGGCAAGGTAGTCGGCCTCACATGCAACTTATGTACAGAGAACCTAGCTGGTTAGGGAAAGACAGCTAGCCCAGATTCTGGCTAAGCAAGAATGCATATGCAAAGGGACTCTCATGACTTGCTCTCCTGAGTTCCCAATTCAATCTCATGCCTCACTATCATCCAAACACAGCCAACGGGGGAAGCTGGGGCACCCATCAGATTTAAAGGGAGGACCCTGTCCAGTCACGTTTGGCTGCATAATCAGCCTTCAGGCTCCCAGTCCACTTCTCAGTGGACAGCATATTACAAGCCCAGAAAGAATCCAGAAAGAGCTGTGTCTTAACATAGATGGGAACTGTTTTTGACCAAACAATAGTGGATGAACCCGGCCCCTTGTGGCCTCTCAATCCCTGATCAAGGTGTATTTGGGTCCACACATCACACTCCGAGAGATTCCCAGAAGTAGGCATCCATGAGTGTCCCATACAAAGTCGCTCTGCATGCAGGAAGCACAACCTCCCAGGTTCCTTACTATGTAGAGACAAAAGGAAGATGGATGCCTTCATTGGCTGAATTAGGAGTTTACAGTGGAGATCACAGCCCCACCCCTCATTGACGGCCTGGCTGCTGCTAATACAGGCAATTGGAAACACCTGTTACGACTTGGGACCTGAGGACATACTCAGGAATCCCTCCAGGAGCTAGCAGACTGGCAGACCTCCTGAACCCAGGATAGCTGTGCTCCTAGTTGAGAGGGCATTCTGGCCAGAGATGAGAATATTCCCTAGATACAAGAAAGAACTTCAGGTTTCAAAAGCATTTGAAACCCCATGAGGCACTGAGAAATGACATTTCACAGCCATCAAAAAACCCTCTTTCTGAACCCTGGAAGCTTCCGTTTTGCGTGGAAAATCAGGACACTGGTGTGGCCATCAGTACCACAGATCCTTTACATTCGGCACAATAGAGGGAAAGCACAATGTGTGTGCCAGGGGGATAGAGTTTCACTTCTATTGACCTGGTCTCTCAAGGAATAAGGACAAGGATGTGGTGCAGGAAATTGAGGAGGGCTGCATTTAGGCTGACTGTCAGCCTCAGGGACCTGGAGAATGGGAGTCAAGCACAGAGGGCCCGGGCAGCTGCAGCTGGAGATGGACATATGCCTGTTACCTGCAGCAGGAACGTTGTCTCCTCAGTTCCCCTCTGTACTACACCATATGCACGAGACTAAGTAATCCAAAGGGCAAAAAAGGGAAAATTTCAACACCAGGAAGACCGAGTTCACGATGCATGCACTGACTTCCATGAAGGGTCCTGGGAAGAAGGCACGTAGAGACAGTCAGAGAGACAGAATGACAGTGACTGGAATGGACAGAAATTCTGGCCGTGTTGATCAGTGTCAGAGCACTGAAGACAAACCCTCCATTCCCATGCATACTTCTTACAAGTGGCATTGTTATTTTATGTTTGTGAGGAAAAGTTACACTTAGAACATCTAGGTCTTAGCCCACTCTGAGAAGCAACACTTGGCCTGCAGCCCACTCTCCAAAACTTCCCTTGCCTCTCCAAATTGTAAGTAGTTTAGTGATGCTCCAGCCAAATGTAGGTTGGCGTATTTCATCTCCCTGGTCCAGCCTCAGCCTGACCTGTGTGCAGAGAAAAGCACTATGTCTATTTCTTCTTTGATTTACAGTTTTCGGATAGGACTCGGTGGAAAAAAGAGCAAGAGTGAAGTAGATGATTTGGCAGCTGTAGTTTGTGCTGAAAGAGATTTGTAGAGTGACAATAGGTAAACGAATGGCTCTGTGAGATGTCTCTCATGACTATGGCTCAGATGGGCCAGGTGTATCCGAATTACTACCCGAATCCAGAGCTGTGCACGTCACTAGCTAAAATATATTTTCAGACCTCTACATGTTATATATATATATATATATATATATATATATATATATATATATATATATATATATATATGGAGAGAGAGAGAGGGAGAGAGAGAGAGAGAGGGCAAGACACTGATATAGTCATTTTCTACAATGGATGCGATATGACATTTAGAAAATTGATTGCTAAAACCTGGAGAGAAACTGTGCATCAGGAAAAGAATTGTCCAAAGGAGTAAAATCTCCAAATCTTTAGCTATATGCAGCTCCAAATGGACCTAGCTAAAAAGGCTCGAGAAGGAACTCATCCAGGACACTCTCCACATGGACAGGCACCACAAGTTTCCTAGTCTGGCAACACACACAGTGCAGCTCCTAGTTCCCACTGCAAGCCTCAGGGTAAAAACCTATCCCTCTTCAGTGTCTTTACATCTGAAATGAATAAAAGTGTCCAAGGGTCAAGGAGAGCTACAATGGTGTCAATATTGAGCTGCAAATCAGAAAGTGCCAATTGTTTTGCATAATATCACCTGTGCCACAGTGATTCTGTTGTTCTCTCTGTCTCTCCCTCCCTCACACACACACACAAACACACACTCTCACAGTTATACACACGCACACATCCACAGAGGCACAGGCACAAACGGAGTTATACACATGCACACTGGACAGTTTCTGCAAGGCAGGGCCCTGGGTGAACCCTGCTTCGCACTTCCTGCAAGAACGCCCAGCCTTTTAAGGCCATCTCTAGCTCCCATTGTTGGGCTTACTTCAGAAGTTCCGCAGACAGGGCACCAGCCAGGCTCTGATATGCCAGAGGCCTAGGCCAAGCCCAGAACCCCTGCCAGCAATATCATTGACCAGTGCGCTAGGACACGCCCAGGAATGTCAAGGCCGCTAGTCATTGATAGGCCAGCAACCTTGAGCACCACCCACACAGCCCTGCAGCACGCTCATTGGGCAGCCTCTGAAAGGACCGCCCACCAGCCACATCTGGTGGAAAGAGATGAGAATTCAAAAACTGCCTACACTGTGTTCATTGATGAAAGGTTCAAAGCTGGCTTATAGAGATTGTAAGGCAGCAGCTCTCATGCCCACAGACCCCAGACAGCCCCAGCCTTCAACATATGCTGTACTACCAGACCTGACAGTAATGTGTGTGTGTGTCTGTCTGTCTGTGTCTGTGTTTGCTTAGAGATCACCTATAGTAGTCTCAGAGCATGGGTGGGAAGGTAGCCAACCTCACCTGCAACTTATGTACAGAGAACCTAGCTGGTCAGGGCAAGTTAGCTAGCCCAGATATTGGCTAAGCAAAAATGCACATCAAAGGGACTCTCATGTCTCCCTCTCCTGACTTACCAGTTCAATCTCATGCCTCACTATGATCCAAACACTGCCAACGGGGTAATCTGGGGCACCCCTCAGACTTCAGGTGCATGAGTCTGTCCAGTCACATTTGGCTGCCTACTCAGCCTCTAGACTGTCAGTCCACTGCTCAGGGCAGCAGATTACAAGCCCAGAATGAACCCAGAAAGAGCTGTGTTTCAACATAGATGGGAACTGTGTTTGACCAAACAATAGTGGATGAACCTGGCCGCTCACACCTTCCCTTTGGGTCTGGCTAAGGCAATTGCTCCTGTGGCCTCACAATCCATGATCATGGTGTCCTTCTGGCCACATATCACACTCAGAGAGATTCCAGAAGTAGGCATGCATGAGTGTCACGTACAAAGTCGCTCTGCATGCAGGAAGCACAAACTCCCTGTGCACTTGCTATGGAGAGACAAAATTAAGATGGATGCCTCCATTGGCTGAATTAGGAGTTTCATTGGAGATCACCGCCCCGCCCCTCACCTGAGGGCCTGGCTGCTGCTAATAAAGGCAATTGGGAACACCTCTTGCCACTTGAGGCCTGAGGACATACTCAGGAATCCCTCCAGTGTCTAGCAGGCTGGCAGACCTCCTGACCCCGGGATAGCTTTGCTCATAGTTGGGAGGGCCTTCGGGCCAGAGGTGAGAATATTCCCTAGATATAAGAACGAACTTCAGGTTTCAAAAGGATTTGAAACCCTAGGAGGCACTTGGAAAAGACATTTCACAGCCATCTAAACACCCCCTTTCTGAACCCTGGAAGTTTACGTTTTGCGTGGAAACTCTGGACACTGTGCCAGGGGGATAGAGTTTCACTTCTCTTGACCTGGGCTCTCATGGAATAAGGACAAGGATGTGGTGCAGGAAATGGAGGAGGGCTGCATTTAGGCTGAGTGTCAGCCACAGGGCCTTGGAGAATGGGAGTCAAGCACAGAGGGCCTGGACAGCTGGAATTGGAGATGGACATATGCCTGTTACCTGCAGCAGGATCGCTGTCTCCTCAGTCCCACTCTGTTCTACGCCATATGCATGAGACTAAGTAATCCAAAGGGCAAAGAAAGGAAAATTAAAACACCAGGAAGATGGAGGTCACGATGCATGCACTGACTTCCACGAAGGGCCCAGGGAAGAAGGCACGTAGAGACAGTCAGGGAGACAGAATGACCGTGACTGGAAAGGACAGAAATTCTGGCCCTGTGTTGGTCACTGCCAGAGCACTGAAAACAAACCCTCCATTCCCATGCATACTTCTTACAAGTGGTATTGTTATTTTATGTTTGTGAGGAAAGGTTACACTTAGAACATCTAGGTCTTAGCCCACTTTGAGAAGCAACACTTGGCCTGCAGCCCACTCTCCAAAACTGCCCTTGCCTCTCCAAATTGGAAGTAGTTTTAGTGATGCTCCAGCCAAATGCAGGCTGGCGTCTTTCATCTCCCTGGTCCAGCCTCAGCCTGTCTTGTGTGCAGGGATCTGCACTATGTCTATTTCTTCTTTGATTTACAGTTTTGGTATAGGACTCAGTGCACAAAAAGAGCAAGAGGGAAGTAGATGATTTGGCAGCTGTAGTTTGTACTGAGAGAGATTTGTAGAGTGACAAGAGGTAAACTAATGGCTCTGTGAGATGTCTCTCATGACTGTGGCTCAGAAGGGCCAGGTGTATCCACATTACTACCGAATCAAGAGCTGTGCATGTCTCTAGCTAAAATATTTTCAGACCTCTACATGTTATATATATATATATATATATATATATAGAGAGAGAGAGAGAGAGAGAGAGAGAGAAACAGAGAGAGAGAGAAACAGAGAGAGAGAGAAACAGCAAGACACTGATGTAGTCATTTTCTACAATGGATGCGATATTACATTCAGACAATTGATTGCTAAAACCTGGAGAGAAACTGTGCATCAGGAAAAGAATTGTCCAAAGGAGTAAATTTCCAAATCATTAGCTATATGCAGCTCCAACGGGACCTAGCGAAAAAGGCTAGAGAAGCAATTCGTCCAGGACACTCTCCACGTGGACAGGCACCACAAGTTTCCTAGTCTGGCAACACACACAGGGCATCTGCTAGTTCCCAGTGAAAGCCTCAGGGCAAAAACTTCTCCCTCTCCAGTGTCTTTACATCAGATAAGAAGAAAAGTGACCAAGGGCCAAGGAGAGCTACAATGGTGTCAATATTGAGCTGTAAATCAGAATGTGCCAAGTGTTTTGCACATCACCTGTGCCACAGTGATTATGTTGCGCTCTCTCTATCTCCCTCCTTCACACACACATACAAACACACACTCTCACAGTTACTCACACTCACACATCCACAGAGGCACAGGCACAAACGGAGTTATACACATGCACACTGGACAGCTTCTGCAAGGCAAGGCCCTGGATGAACCCTGCTTCGCACTTCCTGGAAGTATGCCAAGCCTTTTAAGGCCAGCTCTGAGCTC
Source organism: Erinaceus europaeus (assembly GCF_950295315.1). Taxonomy (NCBI): domain Eukaryota; kingdom Metazoa; phylum Chordata; class Mammalia; order Eulipotyphla; family Erinaceidae; genus Erinaceus; species Erinaceus europaeus. The sequence goes on along the minus strand of NW_026647186.1, from coordinate 142,417 downwards.
CCATTGTAGGGCTTACTTCAGAAGGCCTGCAGACAGGGCAGCAGCCATGCTCTGATATGCCAGAGGCCTAGGCAACGCCCAGAACCCCTGACAGCAATGTCATTGGCCAGTGTGCAAGGACACGCCCAGGAGTGTCAAGCCCCCAGTCAGTGATTGGCCAGCAACCTTGAGCACCGCCCACACGGCCCTGCAGCACGCTCATTGGGCAGCCTCTGGAAGGCCCGCCCACCAGCCACTTCTGCTGGAAAGAGATGAGAATTCAAAAACCTCCTATACTGTGTTCCTTGATGACAGGTTCAAAGCTGGCTTGTAGAGATTGTAAGGCAGCAGCTCTCATGCCCACAGACCCCAGACAGCCCCAGCCTTCACCATATGCTGTACTATCAGACCTGACAGTAATGTGTGTGTATCTGTCTGTCTGTCTGTGTGGGTCTGTGTGTTCTCAGAGCTCACCTATAGTAGTCTCAGAGCATGGGTAGGAAGGTAGCCAGCCTCACCTGCAACTTATGTACAGAGAACCTAGCTGGTCAGGGCAAGCCAGCTAGCCCAGATTCTGGCTAAGCAAGAATGCACATGCAAAGGGACTCTCATGTCTCCCTCTCCTGAGTTTCCTATTCAATCTCATGCCTCACTATCATCCAAACACTGCCAACGGGGTAAGCTGGGCCACCCCTCAGAATTCAAGGGCAGGATCCTGTCCAGTCACGTTTGGCTGCCTACTAATCCTCCAGACTCTCAGTCCACTGCTCAGGGCAGCTGATTAGAAGCCCAGAATGAACACAGAAAGAGCTGTGTTTCAACATAGTTGGGAACTGTGTTTGACCAAACAATATTGGATGAACCCGTCCCCTTACAACTACCATTTGGGTCCGGCTAAGGCAATTGCTCCTGTGGTCTCACAATCCCTGATCATGGTGTCCTTGTGTCAACACATCACACTCAGAGAGATTCCCAGAAGTAGGCATGCATGAGTGTCCCATACAAAGTCGCTTTGCTTACAGGAAGCACAAACTCCATGGGCCCTTGCTATGGAGAGACAAAAGGAAGATGGATGCCTCCATTGGCTGAATTAGGAGTTTCCAGTGGAGAACACAGCCCGGGCTCTCAACTGAGGGCCTGGCTGCTGTTAATAAAGGCAATTGGAAACACCTGTTACCACTTGGGGCCTGAGGACATACTCAGGAATCCCTCCAGGAGCCTGCAGACTGGCAGACCTCCTGACCCTGGGATAGCTGTGCTCTTAGTTGGGAGAGCCTTTGGGCCAGAGGTGAGAATATACCCTAGATACTAGAACGAAATTCAGGTTTCAAAAGGATTTGAAACCCCAGGAGGCACTTGGAAAAGACATTTCACAGCCATAAAAACACCCTATTTCTGATCCCTGGAAGCTTCCGTTTTGCATGGAGACTCTGGACACTGGTGTGGCCATCAGTACCAGAGATGCTTTACATTCGACCCAATAGAGGGAAAGCAAAATGTGTGTGCCAGGGTGGTAGAGTTTCACTTATCTTGACCTGGGCAGCTGCAGCTGTAGATGGACATATGCCTGTTACCTGCAGCAGTAACACTGTCTCCTCAGTTCCACTGTATACTACTCCATATGCACGAGACTAAGTAATCCAAAGGGCAAAGAAAGGAAAATTTCAACACCAGAAAGACCGAGTTCAGGATGCATGCACTGACTTCCAAAAAGGTTCCAGGGAAGAAGGCAGACAGAAACAGTCAGAGATACAGAATGACAGTGACTGAAAAGGACAGAAATTCTGGCCCTGTGTTGATCAGTGCCAGAGCACTGAAAACAAACCCTCCACCCATGCATACTTCTTACAAGTGGCATTGTTATTTTATGTTTGTGAGGAAAGGTTACACTTAGAACACCTAGGTCTTAGCCAACTCTGAGAAGCAACACTTGGCCTGCAGCCCACTCTCCAAAACTGCCCTTGCCTCGCAAAATTGGAAGTAGTTTTAGTGATGCTCCAGCCAAATGCAGGCTGGCATATTTCATCTCCTTGGTCCAGCCTCAGCCTGTCCTGTGTGCAGGGAACTGCACTATGTCTATTTCTTCTTTGATTTACAGTTTTCGGATAGGACTAGGTGGATAAAATGAGCAAGAGGGAAGATGTTATGGCAGCGGTAGTTTGTGCTGAGAGAGATTTGTAGAGTGATAAAAGATATGGCTCTGTGAGATGTCTCTCTTGACTGTGGCTCAGAAAGGCCAGGTGTATCCATTATACTACCCTAATCCAGACCAGTGCAGGTCTCTAGCTAAAAATATTTTCATATCTCTACATGTTACATATATATATATAGAGAGAGACCTCTACATATATAGAGATAGAGACACTGATGTAGTCATTTTCTACAATGGATTAGATATGACATTCAGACAATTGATTGCTAAAACCTGGAGAGAAACTGTGCATCAGGAAAAGAATTGTCCAAAGGAGTAAAATCTCAAAATCATCAGCTATATGTAGCTCCAACGGGACCGATCGAAAAGGCTTGAGAAGGAACTCATCCAGGAGACACTCCACATCGACAGACACCACAAGTTTCCTAGTCTGGCAACACACACAGGGCAGCTGCTAGTTCCCAGTGCAAGCCTCAGGGTAAAAACCTCTCCCTCTTCAGTGTCTCAGATTTCAAAAAAAACTCCTACACTGTGTTCATTGATGACAGGATCAAACCTGGCTTGTAGAGATTGTAAGGCAGCAGCTCTCATGCCCACAGACCACAGACAGCCGCCCCTCACCTAAGGGCCTGGCTGCTGCTTATAGAGGCAATTGGAAACAGCTGTTACAACTTGGGCCCTGAGGACATACTCAGGAATCCCTCCAGTAGCTCGCCAGCTGGCCGACCTCCTGACCCCAGGATAGGTGTGCTCCTAGTTGGGAAGGCCTTCTGGCCAGAGGTGAGTATATTCCCTAGATTCAAGAAAGAACTTCAGGTTTCAAAAGGATTTGAAAACCCATGAGGCACTTTTAAAAGACATTTCACTGCCATCAAAACACCCTCTTTCTGAACCCTGGAAGCTTCCGTTTTGCATGGAAAATCTGGACACTGGTGTGGCCATCAGTACAACAGATCCTTTACATTCGGCCCAATAGACGGAAAGTACAATGTGTGTGCCAAGAGGATAGTGTTTCACTTCTCTTGACCTGGGCTCTCATGGAATAAGGACTAGGATGCTGTGTTGGAAGGTGAAGAGGGCTGCATTTAGGCTGAGTGTCAGCCTCAGGGCCCTAGAGAATGGGAGTCAAGCACAGAGGGCCTGGACAGCTTCAGCTGGAGATGGACATATGCCTGTTAACTGTAGTAGGATCGCTGCCTCCTCAGTTCCCCACTGTACTGTGCCATATGCACGAGATTAAATAATCCAAAGGGCAAAGAGTGGAAAATTTCAACACCAGGAAGACCAAGTTAACAATGCAAGCACTGAGTTCCAGTAAGGGCCCAGTGAAGAAGGCACGTAGAGACAGTCAGAGAGACAGAATGACAGTGACAGAAAAGTACAGAAATTCTGGACCTGTGTTGATTAGTGCCAGAGCACTGAAGACAAATCCTCCATGTCCATGCATACTTCTTACAAGTGGCATTGTTATTTTATGTTTGTGAGGAAAGGTTACACTGAGAACATCTAGGTCTTACCCCACTCTGAGAAGCAACACTCGGCCTACAGCCCACTCTCCAAAACACCCCTGGCCTCTCAAATTGGAATTAGTATTAGTGATGCTCCACCCCATATGCAGGCTGGCTTATTGCATCTCCATGGTCCAGCCTCAGCCTGTCCTGTGTGCAGAAAACTGCACTATGTTTATTTCTTCTTTAATTTACAGTTTTGGCATAGGACACGGTGGAGAAAACGAGCAAGAGGGAAGTAGATCATTTGGCAGCGGTAGTTTGTGCTGAGAGAGATATGTAGCGTGATAAGAGGTATAGTAATGGCTCTGTGAGATGTCTCTCATGACTGTGGCTCATAACTGTGGCCTGGTGTATCCGCATTACTACAATAATCCAGAGCTGTGCAGGTCTATAGCTAAAAATATTTTCAGACCTCTACATGTTACATATATATATATATATATATATGTATATGTATATATATATATAGAGAGAGAGAGAGATAGAGAAACAGCAAGACACTGATGTAGTTATTTTCTACAATGGATACGATATGACATTCAGACAATTGATTGCTAAAACCTGGAGAGAAACTGTGCATCAGGAAAAGAATTGTCCAAAGGAGTAAAATCTCCAAATCATTAGCTATATGCAGCTCCAATGGTACAGAGCAAAATTGGCTCGAGTAGGAACTCATCCAGGAGACTCTCCACATGGACAGGCACCACAAGTTTCCTAGTCTGGCAAAACACACAGGGTAGCTGGTAGTTCCCAGTGTAAACCTCAGGGCAAAAACTTCTCCCTCTTCAGTGTCTTTACATCTGAAAATAAGAAAAGAGACCAAGGGCCAAGGAGAGCTACAATGGTGTCAATATTGAGCTGTAACTCAGAATGTGCCAAGTGTTTTGCACAAAATCACCTGTGCCACAGTGATTCTGTTGTTCTCTCTGTCTATCCCTCCCTCAAACACACACACAAACACACACTCTCACAGTTACACACACGCACACATCCACAGAGGCACAGGCACAAATGGAGTTACACACATGCACACTGGACAGATTCTGCAAGGCAGGGCCCTTGGGGAACCCTGCTTCGCACATCCTGGAAGCACGCCCAGCCTTTGAAGGCCATCTCTGAGCTCTCATTGTTGGGCTTAGTTCAGAAGGCCCGCAGACAGGGCACCAGCCATGCTCTGATATGCCAGAGGCCAAGGCAACGCCCAGAAACCCTGCCAGCAATATCATTGGCCAGTGTGCTAAGAAACGCCCAGGAGTGTCAAGGCCCCTAGTCAGTCATTGGCCAGCAACCTTGAGCACCGCCCACATGGCTCTGAAGCACTCTCTTTGGGCAGACTCTGGAAGGCCAGCCCACCAGCCACATCTGTGGAAAGAGATGAGAATTCAAAAACCTCCTACACTGTGTTCATTGATGACAGCTTCAAAGCTGGCTTGTGGAGATTGTAAGGTAGCAGCTCTCATGCCCACAGATCCCAGACAGTCCCAGCGTTCACCATATTCTGTACTACCAGACCTCACAGTAATGTGTGTGTGTGTCTCTCTGTCTGTCTGTCTGTCTGTGTGTGCTCAGAGCTCACCTACAGTAGTCTCAGAGCATGGGTGAGAAGGTAGCCAGCCTCAACTGCAACTTACGTACAGAGAACCTAGTGGGTAGGGCAAGCCAGGTAGCCCAGATTCTGGCTTAGCAAGAATGCACATGCAAAGGGACACTCATGTCTCCCTATCCTGAGATCCCGATTCAATCTCATGCATCACTATCATCCAAACACTTCCAACGGTGTAAGCTGGGGCACCCCTCAGAATTCAGGGGCAGGAGAGTGTCCAGTCACATTTGGCTGCCTACTCAGCCTCCAGATTCTCAGTCCACTGCTCAGGGCAGCTGATTAGAAGCCCAGAATGAACCCAGAAAGAGCTGTGTTTCAACATAGATGGGAACTGTGTTTGACCAAACAATAGTGGATGAAACCGGCCCCTCACACCTTCTCTTTGGGTCCGGCTAAAGCAAATGCTCCTGTCGCCTAACAATCCATGATCATGGGGTCCTGGTGTCCACACATCACACTCAGAGAGATTCCCAGAAGTAGGCACGCATGAGTGTCTCACACGAAGTCGCTCTGCTTGCAGGAAGCACAAACTCCCCGGGCCCTTGCTATGGAGAGACAATAGGAAGATGGATGCCTCCATTGGCTGAATTAGGATCTTCCAGTGGAAATCACAGCACCGCACCTCACCTGAGGGCCTGGCTGCTGCTAATAAAGGCAATTGGATACACCTGTTACCACTTGGGGCCTGAGGACATACTCAGGAATCCCTCCAGGAGCTAGCAGGCTGGCAGAACTCCTGACCCGGCATAGCTGTGCTCCTAGTTGGGAGGGCCTTCTGGCCAGAGGTGAGAATATTCCCTAGATACAAGAACGAACTTCAGGTTTCAAAAGGATTTGAAACCCCAGGAGGCACTTGGAAAAGACATTTCACAGCCATCAAGACACCCTGTTTCTGAAACCTGGAAGCTTCCGTTTTGCATGAAAAATCTGGACACTGGTGTGGCCATCAGTTCCACAGTTCCTTTACATTTGGCACAATAGAGTTAAAGCACCATGTGTGTGCCAGGATGGCAGAGTTTCACTCCTCTTGACCTGGGATCTCATGGAATAAGGACAAGGATGTGGTGCAGGAAATTGAGGAGGGCTGCATTTAGGCTGAGTGTCAGCCACAGGGCCGTGGAAATGGGAGTCAAGCACAGAGGGCCTGGACAGCTGCAGCTGGAGATGGAAAAATGCCTGTTACCTGCAGCAGGAACGCTGTCTCCTAAGTTCTCCTCTGTACTACGCCATATACATGAGACTAAGTAATCCAAAGGGCAAAGAAAGGAAGATTTCAACACCAGGAAGACCGAGTTCATGATGCATGCACTGACTTCCACGTAGGGTCCAGGGAGGAAGGCACGTAGAGACAGTCAGAGAGACAGAATGACAGTGACTGAAAAGGACAAATTCTGGCCCTGTATTTATCAGTGCCAGAGCACTGAAGACAAACCCTCCATGCCCATGCATACTTCTTACAAGAGGCATAGTTATTTTATGTTAATGAGGAAAGGTTACACTTAGAACATCTAGGTCTTAGCCCACTCTGAGAAGCAACACATGGCCTGAGCCCACTCTCCAAAACTGCCCTTGAGTCTCCAAATTGGAAGTAGTTTTAGTGATGCTCCAGCCAAATGCAGGCCTCCGTATTTCATCTCCCTGATCCAGCCTCAGCTTGTACTGTGTGCAGGTAACTGAACTATGTCTATTTCTTCTTTGATTTACAGTTTTGGGATAGGACTCGGTGGACAAAAAGAGCAAGCGTGAAGTAGATGATTTGGCAGCTGTAGTTTGTGCTGAGAGAGATTTGTAGAGTGACAAGAGGTAAACGAATGGTTCTGTGAGACGTCTCTCATGACTGTGGCTCAGAAGGGCCAGGTGTATCCGCATTACTACCCTAATCCAGAGCTGTGCAGGTCTCTAGCTAAAATATATTTTCATACCTCTACATGTTGCATATATATATATATATATATATATAGAGAGAGAGAGAGAGAGAGAGAGAAAGAGAGAGAGAGCAAGACACTGATGTAGTCATTTTCTACAATAGATGTGATATGCAATTCAGACAATTGATTGCTAAAACCTGGAGATAAACTGTGCATCAGGAAAAGAATTGTCCAAAGGTGTAAAATCTCCAAATCATTAGCTATATGCTGCTCCAACTGGACCTAGCTAAAAAGGTTCGAGAAGGAACTCATCCAGGAGACTGTCCACATTGACAGGCACCACATGTTGCCTAGTCTGGCAACACACACAGCGCAGCTGCTAGTTCCCAGTGCAAGCCGCAGGTCAAAAACTTCTCCCTCTTCAGTGTCATTACATCTGAAAATAAGAAAAGTGAACAAGGGCCAAGGAGAGCTACAATGGTGTCAATATTGAGCTGTAAATCAGAATGTGCCAAGTGTTTTGCACAAAATAACCTGTGCCACAGTGATTCTATTATTCTCTCTGTCTATCCCTCCCCCAAACACACACACAAACACACACAAACACACACTCTCACAGTTACACACACGCACACATCCACAGAGGCACAGGCACAAACGGAGTTATACACATGCACACTGGACAGCTTCTGAAAGGCAGGGCCCTGGGGAAACCCTGCTTCGCATATCCTGGAAGCACACCCAGCCTTTTAAGGCCATCTCTGAGCTCCCATTGTTGGGCTTACTTTAGAAGGCCCACAGACAGGGCACCAGCCATGCTCTGATATGCCAAAGGCCTAGGCAACGCCCAGAACCCCTGCCAGCAATATCATTGGCCAGTGTGCTAGGACACGCCCAGGAGTGTCAAGGCCCCTAGTCAGTAATTGGCCAGCAACCTTGAGCACCGCCCACACGGCCTTGAAGCACGCTCATTGGGCAGTCTCTGGAAGGCCCGCCCACCAGCCAAATCTGTGGAAAGAGATGATAATTTAAAAACCTCCTACACTGTGTTCATTGATGACATGTTCAAAGCTGGCTTGTCGAGATTGTAAGGCAGAAGCTCTCATTCCCACAGATCCCAGACATCCCCACTCTTCACCTTATTCTGTACTACCAGACCTCACAGTAATGTGTTGTGTGTGTGTGTGTCTGTCTATCTGTCTGTCTGTGTCTGTGTGTGCTCAAAGCCAACCTATAGTAGTCTCAGAGCATGGGTGGGAAGGTAGGCAGCCTCACCTGCAACTTACATACAGAGAACCTAGCTGCTCAGGACAAGCCAGCTAGCCCACATTCTGGCTAAGCAAGAATGCACATGCAAAGGGACTCTCATGTCTCCCTCTCCTGAGTTCCGATTCAGTCTCATGCCTCACTATCATCCAAACACTGCCAAAGGTGTAAGCTGGGGCACCCCTCAGAATTCAGGTGCAGGAGTCTGTCCAGTCACGTTTGGCTGACTACTCAGACTCCAGACTCTTAGTCCATTGCTCAGGGCAGCAGATTACAAGCCCAGAAAGAATCAAAAAATAGCTGTGTTCCAACATCTATGTGAACTGTGTTTGACCAAACAATAGTGGATGAACCCAGGCCCTCACACCTACCATTTGGGTCCGGCTAAGGTAATTAGTCCTGTGGCCTCACAATCCCTGATCATGGTGTCCTGGTGTCCGCACATCACAGTCAGAGAGATTCCCAGAGTAGGCATGCATGAGTGTCCCATACAAAGTAGTTCTGCTTGCAGGAAGCACAAACTCCCCGGGTCCTTGCTATGGAGAGACAAAAGGAAGACGGATGCCTCCATTGGCTGAATTAGGAGCTTCCAGTGGAGATCACAGCACCGCCCCTCACCTGAGGGCCTGGCTGCTGGTAATAAAGGCAATTGGAAACACCTGTTACCACTTGGGGACTGAGGACATACTCTAGAATCCCTCCAGGAGCTAGAAGGCTGTCAAACTTCCTGACCCCGGGATAGCTGTTCTCCTAGTTGGGAGGGCCTATGGGCCAGAGGTGAAAATATTCCCTAGATACAAGAACGAACTTCAGGTTTCAAAAGGATTTGAAACCCCAGGAGGCACTTGGAAAAGACATTTCACAGCCATCAAGACACCCTCTTTCTGAACCCTGGAAGCTTCCTTTTTGCGTGGAAAATCTGGACACTGGTGTGGCCATCAGTACCACAGATCCTTTACATTTGGCCCAATAGAGGGAAAGCACAATGTGTGTGCCATGGTGGTAGAGTTTCACTTCTCTTGACCTGGGATCTCATGGAATAAGGACAAGGATGCTGTGCAGGAAATTGAGGAGGCTGAATTTGGGCTGAGTGTCAGCCACAGGGCACTGGAGAATGGGAGTCAAGCACAGAGGGCATGGACAGCTGCAGCTGGAGATGGACATATGCCTGTTACATGCAGCAGGAATGCTGTCTCCTCCGTTCCCCGCTGTACTAAGCCATATAAACGAGAATAAGTAATCCAAAGGTCAAGGAAAGGAAAATTTCAACACCAGGAAGACCGAGTTAACGATGCATGCACTGACTTCCATTTAGGGTCCATGGAAGAAGGCACATAGAGACAGAGAGACAGAATGACTGTGACTGGAAAGGACAGAAATTCTGGCCCTGTGTTGATCAGTGCCAGAGCACTGAAGACAAACCCTCCATGCCCATGCATACTTCTTACAAGTAGCACAGTTATTTTATGTTTGTGAGGAAAGGTTACACTTAGAATATCTAGGTCTTAGCCCACTCAGATAAGCAACACAAGGCCTGCAGCCCACTATCCAAAGCTGCCCTTGCCTCTCCATATAGAAGTAGTTTTAGTGATGTTCCAGCCAAATGCAGACTAGCGTATTTCATCTACCTGGTCCAGCCTCAGCCTGTCCTGTGTGCAGGGAACTGCACTAAGTCTATTTCTTCTTTGATTTACAGTTTTGGGATAGGACTCAGTGGACAAAAAGAGCAAGAGTGAAGTAGATGATTTGGCAGCTGTAGTTTGTGCTGAGAGAGATTTGTAGAGTAACAAGAGGTAAACGAATGGCACTGTGAGATGTCTCTCATGACTGTGGCTCAGAAGGGCCAGGTGTATCCAGATTACTACCCGAATCAAGAGATGTGCACGTCTCTAGCTAAAATATATTTTCAGACCTCTACATGTAATATATATATATATATATAGAGAGAGAGAGAGAGAGAGAGACAGAGAGAGAGAGAGACAGAGAGAGACAGAGAGAGAGACAGCAAGACACTGATGTAGTCATTTTCTACAATGGATGCGATATGACATTCGGACAATTGATTGCTAAATCCAGGAGAGAAACTTTGCATCAGGAAAAGAATTGTCCAAAGGATTAAAATCTCAAAATCATTAGCTATATGTAGCTCCAAGTGGACATACCGAAAAAGGATTGAGAAGGAACTCATCAAGGAGACTCTTCACATGGACAGGCACCACAATTTTCCTAGTCTGGCAACAGACACAGTGCATCTGGTAGTTCCCAGTGAAAGCCTCAGGGCAAAAACATCTCCCCCTTTAGTGTTTTTACATCTGAAAAGAAGAAAAGTCACCAAGGGTCAAAGAGAGCTACAATGGTGTCTATATTGAGCTGTAAATCAGAATGTACCAAGTTTTTTTGCAAAAAAATCACTTTATTATAAACTCTGAGTGATAGTGGCATGGAAATGAGGAGACCGAATATGGCTTGTGTCAGAAAGACTTACAAACTGAGGCTCCAGTAGCCTATGTGAAATCGCCAACACAACAAGCCAGAGCTCAGCAGTGCTCTGGTAACTCTCTTTGTATATCTGAGCCTGTCAGTAAAATAAGTATATAATTTAAATATTAATGAGTGAATACAGAGTGTGTGAGAGCATGTGAGAGTTAGAGACAGAGAAGTCGAGAAGAGAAATAGATGAGTTGAAAGAGACCGGCATTCAAAAACCTCCTACATTGTGTTCATTGATGACAGGTTCAAAGCTGGCTTGTAGAGATAGTAAGGCAGCAGCTCTCATGCCCACAAACCCCAGACAGCCCCAGCCTTCAACATATGCTGTACTACCAGACCTGACAGTAATGTCTGTGTGTGTATATCTGGCTGTCTGTCTGTGTGTATCTGTGTGTGCTCAGAACTCACCTATAGTGCTTTAGAGCATGGTGTCAATGTAGCCAGCCTCACCTGCAACTTATGTACAGAGAACCTAGCTGGTTAGGGAAAGCCAGCTAGCCCACATTCTGGCTAAGCAAGAATGCATATGCAAAGGGACTCTCATGTCTCACTCTCCTGAGTTCCTGATTCAATCTCATGACACACTATCATCCAAACACTGCCAACAGGGGAAGCTGGGGCACACCTCAGAATTCAGGGGCAGGACCCTCTCCAGTCACGTTTGGCTGCATACTTGTCCTCCAGTCTCCCAGTCCACTTCTCAGTGGACAGCAGATTACAAGCCCACAAATAACCCAGAAAGAGCTGTGTCTCAACATAGATGGGAACTGTGTTTGACGAAACAATAGTGGATGAACCCGGCCCCTTACACCTCCCCTTTTGGTCCTGCTAAGGAAATTGCTCCAGTGGCCTCAGGATTTAGGAGGACTTGAAAAAATAAAAATAATAAAAACCAAAACCACAAGAAGACCTGATTACAACAGAAACATAGAAACCATCTGCTGAGAAACAGAGGGCTGCTTCAAAAATTCCCTAACACTTCAGGGTCCAAGGAAATTAAGATTTCCAGGAAAAGAAAACAAACACATAAGTATTGAAGCTTACACTAGAAAAAGTAGGGAACTTCTGGGCTATGATAATTACAATAAGGATGCTGATAGAAACACCATTAGAAATGCTACTGGAAGGTTCTATTTTTTATAATTGTATTGAATCCTGCTCCAACTATATGGCCAATTATTTCTGAAAAACTAGGCTGTTATAAATGTGGTAATTCTGAATTAATGTCAAATACATAGGTCGACAAATCAAAAAATGACAGATATATAAATATATATGTTTTAAATATATGTATGTATCTCTTTATTATAAACTCTGTGTGATACTGGCATGGAAATGAGAAAGAATATGGCTTGTGTCAGAAATACTTACAAACTGAGGCTCCAGTAGCCTAGGTGAAATCGCCAACACAACAAACCAAAGCTCAGCAGTGCTCTGGTAACTCTCTTTGTATATCTATGCATGTCAGTAAAATAAGTATATAAGTAAAATATAAACGAGTGAAGACAGAGTGTATGAGAGCATTTGAGAGTTATAGAAGGCGAGAAGAGAAATACATGAGTTTGAGAGAGACCGGAATTCAAAAACCTCCTACACTGTGTTCATTGATGACAGGTTCAAACCTGGCTTGTAGAGATTGTAAGGCAGCAGCTCTCATGCCCACAGACCCCAGGCAGCCCCAGCCTGCAATATATGCTATACTACATAACCTGACAGTAATGTGTGTGTGTGTGTGTCTGTCTTTATATCTGTGTGTGTCTGTGTGTGCTCTGAGCTCACCAATAGCAGTCTCAGAGGATGGGTGTCAAGGTAGCCAGCCTCACCTGCAACTTATGTACAGAGAACCTAGCTGGTCAGGGCAAGCCAGCTAGCCCACATTCTGGCTAAGCAAGAATGCATATGCAAAGGGACTCTCATGTCTCGCTCTCCTGAGTTCCCATTCAATCTCATGCCTCACTATCATCCAAACACTGCCAATGGGGGAAGCTGGGGTACCCCTCAGAATTCAGGGGCATGAGCCTGTCCAGTCATGTTTGCCTGCCTACTCAGCCTCCAGGGTCTCAGTCCACTTCTCAGGGCAGCAGATTACAAGCAAAGAAAGGTCCCAGAAAGAGCTGTGTTTCAACATAGATTTGAACTGTGTTCAGCCAAACAATAGTGGATGAACCCGGTCCCTTACACTTACCCTTTGGGTCCGGCTAAGGCAATTGCTCCTGTGGCCTCACATCCCTGATCATGGTGTCCTGGTGTCCACACATCACACTCAGAGAGATTCCCAGAAGTAGGCATGCATGAGTGTCCCATACAAAGTCTCTCTGCTTGCAGGAAGCACAAACTCCCCGGGCCCTTGCTATGGAAAGACAAAAGAAAGATGGATACCTCCATTGGCTGAATTCGGAGCTTCCATTGGAGATCACAGCCCCACACCTCACCTGAGGGCCTTACTGCTGCTAATAAAGGCAATTGGAAACACTTGTTACCACTTGGACCCTGAGGACATACTCAGGAATCCCTCCAGGAGCTAGCAGGCTGGCAGACCTCCTGACCCCAGGATAGCTGTGCACCTAGTTGGGAGGGCATTCTGGCCAGAGGTGAGAATATTCCCTAGATACAAGAAAGAACTTCAGGTTTCAAAAATATTTCAAACCTCATGAGGCACTTGGAAAAGACATTAAACAGCCATCATAAACCCTCTTTCTGAACCCTGGAAGCTTCTGTTTTGCGTGGAAAATATGGACACTGGTGGGGCCATCAGTACCACATATCCTTTACATTCGGCCAATATGGGAAAGCACAATGTGTGTGCCAGGGGGATAGAGTTTCACTTCTCTTGACCGGGGCTCTCATGGAATAAGGACAGGTGCAGGAAATTGAGGAGGGCTGCATTTAGGCTGAGTGTCAGCCTCAGGGCTCTGGAGAATGGGAGTCAAGCACAGAGGGCCTGGACAGCTGCAGATGGACATAGACATATGCCTGTTTCCTGCAGCAGGATCACTGTCTCCTCTGTTCCCCAATGTACTACGCCATATGCAGGAGACTGAATAATCCTAAGGGCAAAGAAAGGAAAATTTCAACACCAGGCAGTCTGAGTTCATGATCCATGCACTGACTTCCATAAGGGCCAAGTGAAGAAGGCAATTAGAGACAGTCAAAGAGACACAGGATGACAGAGACAGAAAAGGACTAAATTCTGGCCCTGTGTTGATCAGGGCCAGAGCACTGAAAACAAACCCTACATGCCCATGCATACTTCTTACAAGTGGCATTGTTATTTTATGTTTGTGAGGAAATGTTACACTTAGAACATTTAGGTCTTAGCCCACTCTGAGAAGCAACACTTAGCCTGCGACCTCTCTCCAAAACTGCCCTCACCTCTCCATTTGGAAGTAGTCTTAGTGATGCTCCAGCTAAGATGCAGGCTGGTGTATTGCATCTCCCTTGTCCAGCCTCAGACTGTGCTGTGTGCAGGGAACTGCACTATGTCTATTTCTTCCTTGATTTACAGTTTTGGAAAAAGACTCAGTGGACAAAAAGAGCAAGAGGGAAGTAGATGATTTTGCAGCAGTAGTTTGTGCTGAGACAGATTTGTAGAGTGATAAGAGGTACATGAATGGCTCTGTGAGTTGTCTCCCATGACAGTGGCTCAGAAGGGCCAAGTGTATCAGCATTCTTACCCTAATCCAGAGCTGTACAGTTCTCTAGCTAAAAAATATTTTCAGATCTCTACAGGTTACATATATATATATATATATATATATATATATATATATATATACACATAGAGAGAGAGAGAGAGAGAGAGAGACACTGATGTAGTCATTTTCTACAATGGTTTCGATATGACATTTAGACAATTGATTGCTAAAACCTGGAGAGAAACTGTGCATCAGGAAAAGAATTGTCCAAAAAAGTAAAATCTCAAAATCATTAGCTACAAGCAGCTCAAACGGGACATAGCGAAAAAGGCTTGCGAATCAACTATTCAAGGAGACTCTCCATATGGACAGGCACCACAAGTTTCCTAGTCTGGCAACTGACAGAGTGCATCTGGTAGTTCCTATTGCAAGCCTCAGGGCAAAAACCTCTCCCACTTCAGTGTTTTTACATCTGAAAAGAATAAAAGTGACCAAGGGCCAAAGAGAGCTACAATGGTGTCTATAGTGAGCTGTAAATCAGAATGTACCAAGTGTTTTGAAAAAAAATCACTTTATTATCAACTGTGAGTGATACTGGCATGGAAATTAGGAGGCAGAATATGGCTTGTGTCAGAAAGACTTACAAACTGAGGCTCCAGTAGCATAGGTGAAATCGCCAAAACAACAAGCCAGAGCTCAGCAGTGCTCTGGTAACTCTGCCTGCCTGAGCTAGGCTGGCCATGCTCTTGGGGCACACCCATAAACACTGTCTCGACTCTTTCCCCATGGAGCCTTAGTCCCGCACTGGTGCTGCCCTCTTGTGGACACCCAGCAGAATGCAGCTGAGCACAGGGATTCACAAGCTCCCAGTAGAGTCATCCCAGAAAAAGAGAGAAGCCCCTTCCACTTGCAAAGCCAAATGGGGGATCCCCCCACCCCACAGGAAAGAACAGATGTCTAGGGCACTCTACGTCAATTTCAACCTTGCTATCCATGGGCCACAAATCCCAGAGTTCTCCTCATTCCACAGAATCACTACACTCAACTATGGGCTTTGCTGCCACCTTGTGGACACACAGAAGAATGCAGCTGAGCTCCCCCATGCCACTCCTCTTTGAGTCTACACAGAAAATTACACACAGCATGGGAATAGTAAAGGAAAGAACCCATCTGAGGACCACCTGGGAGAATGCACAACAGTGTCCAGAATATCCAATGTGCCATTCATATTTGAAAAACCACTTGTGCAGTGGAAACTTCCTTTGTCAAAGCACAACCCAGTTCCTAAGGCCCTGCGTCAGGAATAAAGAAACAACAGCTGTAATCATAACTGAAACACACTTATGTACACATACACACACACACCTTCCCACAGAGACGCACACACTTTTCCCTGAAATAACGTGGATTGGGGTTGCTGTTTTGCACTCAAGTAAAAGGTCAAAGTTTCATGGGTGGAGGGGAGAAGTGTTAAGTTTTTGGCATATGAAGGTGAAAAGTGCCTAGAGCAAATCAAAAGTTACATGGACAACGAAGGGAGCATGGGTTGCAGGCACAGCTGTTGGAGATGCCAGGGAACTAATTGGAAGCCCAGGACCCCTTTTTGAGCCCCTGCTCACCACTTACCCAGCTAGGGAAAAGCTGGGCTAGTATCAAATCAGAACTGCAGCTGTCTCTCTTTCTCTCTTCCTGCTTGGGCCCTGCTCTCTCAATTTACGACTGCTTCCTTCTCCTCAGTAAGAAAGTTAAAATTATGTACAGAAATACAGGGAAAGTGGAAAAAACTACCCCTGTGCCCACTATGACATGTAACTGTTGACTGTAAACCATTCATCCCCCAAGAAAGAACAGAATAAATATTTGTGAGGTTAAAAACATTGTAGGTTAAATAGGGAACATTCTTTAGAGCCATGCAATACTAATCCATTGTGCATTGGATGTCACTGTCAAAAACAGTGCAGTAATAGTTGTAGTAGTGTGTAGTATCTGCAAAAGGAAATGTATTGTGTGTCTAAAGTTCCCTTCAATTTAAGAGAAAATCTATCAGGCAGAAGAAATGACACCTCATGTGATATGGGAGTAAATAAATAAATAAATAAATATGCAAATGAATGGGGATGATCTAGGAGGATTTGAATAAAATAAAACCAAAAACCACAGGAAGACCTGATTACAGCAGAAATAAAGAAAAACGTCTGCTGAGAAACAGAGGGCTTCTTCAAAACTTCCCTGACACTTCAGGGTCCAGGCAAATTAAGAATTCCCAAGAATGAAAAGAAAGACATACGGATTGAAGCTTACACTAGAAAATGGAGGCAAGCTCTGTGCTATGATAACTACAATGAGGATACTGATAGAAAGGCTATTGGAAATGCTCCTGGAAGGTTTATAATTTTTAATTGTAGTGAATCCTGCTCCAACTATGTGACCAATTATTTATGAATAAGAAAGCTATTATAAATGTGGTAATTCTGCATTAAGATCAAATAAAAAGGTCAACAATTCTAAAAATGACTGATATATATATATATATATGTACATATATGTATGTGTATCTTTATTATAAACTCTGAGGGATACTGGCATGGCTATGCAGAGACAGAGTATGACTTGTGTCAGAGAGGCTTACAAAGCTGAGGCTCCAGAAACCTAGGTGAAATCTCCAACAAAACAAGTGACTCTCTTATAATATCAGAGCCTGTCAGTAAAATAAGTATATAAGTAAAATATTAATGAGTGAAGACAGAGAGAGAGAGAGAGCCTGTGAGAGTCAGAGACAGAGAAGGCAAGAAGAGAAATAGAAGAGTGGGAAAGAGACCAGAATTCAAAAACCTCCCACACTGTGTTCACACATGACAGGTTCAAACCTGGGTTGTCAAGATTGTAAGGCAGCAGTCTCATGTCCACAGACACCAGCCCACCCTAGCCTTCACCATATGTGTGTAGTATTTACGACAAGAAATGTATTGTGAGTGTAAACTTCCATTCAATTATAAGAGAAAAATCTATCAAGCAGAAGAAATGAGCCCTCATGTACTATAGGACTAAATAAAAAAATAAATCTGCAAATAAATGGGGATGATCTAGGATTATTTGAGAAAAATGAAAAATAAAAACAAAAAGCACAAGAAGACCTGATAACAGTAGAAAATGGAAACCATCTGCTGAGAAACAGAGGGCTGCTTCAAAAATTCAGAGAAACTTCAGAGTCCAGAGATATTAAGATGTCGGGAGAATGAAAACAAACTCATATGTACTGAAGCTTACACTAGTGAAAGGAGGCAAGTTCTGTACTATGATAATTACAATAAGGATGCTGATATAAATGCTATTAGAAATGCTACTGGAAGGTTCTCTTATTTATAAGTGTATTGTATCCTGCTCCAACTAGGTGGACAATTATTAATGAAAAAGGACTGTTATAAAAGTGTTAATTCTGATAAAGATCAATTACATAGGACGACAATTCTAAAAATGACAGGTATATATATATGTGTATATTTATATATACATATATGGATGTATATGATTATTATAAAGTCTGAGAGATACTGCCATGGATATGAGGAGACAGAATATGGCTTGTGTCAGAGAGATACAAAACTGTGGCTCCAGAAGCCTAGGTTATATCACCAACAAAACAAGCCAGATCTCAGCAGTGCTCTAGTAACTCTCTTTATATATCAGGGCCTGTCAGTAAAATAAGTATATAAGTAAAATATCAATGATTGAATAGAGAGTGTGTGAGAGCATGTGAGAGTTAGAGACAGAGAAGGCGATAAAAGAAATAGATGAGTTGGAAAGTGACCAGAAGTCAAAAACCTCCTACAATGTGTTCATTGATGACAGGTTCAAACCTGGCTTGTAGAGATTGTAAGGCAGCAGCTCTCATGCCCAGAGACCCCATACAGCCCCAGCCTTCACGATATGCTGTACTACCAGACCTGACAGTAATGTGTGTGAGAGTGTGTGTGTGTCGTCTGTCTGTCTGTGTGTCTGTGTGTGCTTAGAGATCACCTATAGTAGTCTCAGAGCATGGGTGTCAAGGTATCCAGCCTCACCTGCAACTTATGTACAGAGAACCTAGCTGGACAGGGCAAGCCAGCTAGCCCAGATTCTGGCTAAGCAAGAATGCATATGCAAAGGGATTCTCATGTCTCCCTCTCCTGAGTTCCTGATTCAATCCCATGCCTCACTATCATCCAAAAACTGACAACGGCATAAGCTGGGGCACCCATCAGAATTGAGGGGCATGAGGCTGAGTAGGCAGTCACGTTTGGCTGCCTACTCATCCTCCAGAATCTCAGTCCACTGCTCAGGGCAGCAGATTACAAGCCCAGAATGAACCCAGAAAGAGCTGCATTTCAACATAGATGGGAACTGTGTTTGACCAAACAATAGTGGATGAACCCGGCCCCTTACACCTACCCTTTGGTTCCGGCTAAGGCAATTGCTCCTGTGCCTCGGAATCCCTGATCATGGTGCCCTGGTGTCCATACATAACACTCAGAGAGATTCCTAGAAGTAGGAATGCATGAGTGTACCATACAAAGTCGCTCTGCTTGCAGGAAGCACAAATTCCATGGGCCCTTGCTATGGAGAGACAAAAGGAAGATGGATGCCTCCATTGGCTGAATTAGGAGCTTCCAGTGGAGATCACAGCCCTGCCCCTCACCTTAGGGCCTGGCTGCTGCCAGTGAAGGCAATAGGAAACACCTGTTACCACTTGGGGCCTGAGGACATACTCAGAAATCCCTCCAGGAGCTAGCAGGCTGGCAGACGACCTGACCCCGGGATAGCTGTGCTCCGTGTTGGGAGAGCCTTTGGGTCAGAGGTGAGAATATTCCCTAGATACAAGAACGAACTTCAGGTTTCAAATGGATTTGAAACCCCAGGAGGCACTTGGAAAAGACATTTCACAGCCATCAAAACATCCTCTGTCTTAACCATGGAAGTTTCCGTTTTGCAAGGAAAATCTGGACACTTGTGAGGCCATTAGTACCAGAGATCCTTTACATTCGGCCCAATAGAGGGAAAGCACAATGTGTGTGCCAGGGTGGTAGAGTTTCACTTCTCTCGACCTGGGCTCTCTTGGAATAAGGACAAGTATGTGGTGCAGGAAATTGAGTAGGACTGCATTTAGGCTGACTGTCAGCAACAGGGCCTTGGAGAATGGGAGTCAAGCACAGAGGGCCTGGACAGCTGCAGCTGGAGATGGACATATGCCTGTTAGCTGCAGAAGCAACGCTGTCTCCTAAGTTCTTCTCTGTACTACTCCATATTCACAAGACTAAATATTCCAAAGGGCAAAGAAAGGAATATTTCAACACCAGGAAGACCGAGTGCACGATGCATGCACTGAATTCCACGAAGGGTACAGGGAAGAAGGCACGTAGAGACAGAGAGACAAGTTGACAGTGACTGAAAAGGACAAATTCTGGCCCTGTGTTGATCAGTCCCAGAGCACTGAAGACAAACCCTCCATGCCCATGCATACGTCTTACAAGTGGCTTTGTTATTTTATTTTTGTGAGGAAAGGTTATACTTAGAACATCTAGATCTTAGCCCACTCTGAGAAGCAACACTTGGCCTGCAGTCCACTCTCCAAAACTGCCCTTGCCTCTCCAAATTGGAAGTAGTTTTAGTGATGCTCCAGACAAATGCAGGCTGGCGTATTTCATCTCCCTAGTCCAGCCTCAGGCTGTCCTGTGTGCAGGGAACTGCACTATGTCTATTTCTTCTTTGATTTAGTTTTGGGATAGGACTCGCTGGACAAAAAGAGCAAGAGAGAAGTAGATGATTTGGCAGCTGTAGTTTGTGCTGAGAGAGATTTGTAGAGTGACAAGAGGTAAACGAATGGCTCTGTGAGATGTCTCTCATGACTTTGGCTCAGAAAGGCCAGGTGTATACGAATTACTACCCGAATCCAGAGCTGTGCAGGTCTCTAGCTAAAATATATTTTCAGACCTCTATATGTCATATATATGTATATATATATATATATATATATATAGAGAGAGAGAGAGAGAGAGAGAGAGCAAGACACTGATGTAATCATTTTCTACAATGGATGTGAAATGACATTCAGACAATTGACTGCTAAAACCTGGAGAGTAACTGTGCATCAGGAAAAGAATGGTCCAAAGGAGTAAAATCTCATCGAGGAGACCTTCCACATGGACAGGCACCACAAGTTTCGTAGTCTGGCAACACACACAGGGCAGCTGCTAGTACCCAGTGAAAGCCTCAGGGCAAAACCTCTCCCTCTTCAGTGTCTTTACATTGGAAAATAAGAAAAGTGACCAAGGTCCAAGGAGAGCTACAATGGTGTCAATATTAAGCTGTAAATCATAATGTGCCAAGTGTTTTGCACAACATCACCTGTGCCACAGTGATTCTGTTGTTCTCTCTCTCTCCCTCCCTCACATACACACACAAACACCCAAAAATTCACACTCTCACAGATACACACACGCACACATCCACAGAGGCACAGGCATAAAAGGAGTTATACACATGCACACTGGACAGCTTCTGCTAGGCAAGGCCCTGGGTGAACCCTGCTTCGCACTTCCTGCAAGCACGCCCAGCCTTTTAAGGCCAGCTCTGAGCTCCCATTGTCGGGCTACTTCAGAAGGCCTGCAGAGAGGTCTCCAGCCATGCTCTGATATGCCAGAGGCCTAGGCCACGCCCAGAACCCCTGCCAGCATTATCATTGACCAGTTTGCTAGGACACGCCCAGGAGTGTCAAGGCTTCTAGTCAGTGATTGGCCAGAAATTTGAGCACCGCCCACACGGCCCTATAGCAGGCTCATTGGGCAGCCTCTGGAAGGCACCCCAACAGCCACTTCTGCTGTAAAGAGAAGAGAATTCAAAAACCTCCTACACTGTGTTCATTGATGACACATTCAAAGTTGGCTTGTAGAGATTGTAAGGCAGCAGCTCTCAGGTCTACAGACCCCAGACAGCCCCAGCCTTCACCATATGCTGTACTACCAGACCTGAAAGTAATGTGTGTGTGTGTGTGTGTGTGTGTGTCTGTCTGTCTGTCTGTCTGTGTCTGTGTGTGCTCAGAGCTCACCTATAGTAGTCTCAGAGCATGGGTGAGAAGTTACCCAGCCTCACCTGCAACTTATGTACAGAGAACCTAGCTGGAAGGGAAAGCCAGCTAGCCCAGATTCTGGCTAAGCAATAATGCACATGCAAAGGGACTCTCATGTCTCCGTATCCTGAGTTCCCGATTCAATCTCATGCCTCACTATCATCCAAACACTGCCAACAGGGTAAACTAGGGCAACCCTCAGAATTCAAGGGCAGGAGCCTGTCCAGTCACGTTTGGCTGCCTACTCAGCCTCCATACTCTCAGTCCACTGCTCAGGGCAGCAGATTACAAGCCCAGAATGATTCCAGAAAGAGCTGTGTTTCAACATAGATGGGAACTGTGTTTGACCAAACAATAGTGGATGAACCTGGCCGCTCACACCTTCCCTTTGGGTCTGGCTAAGGCAATTGCTCCTGTGGCCTCACAATCCTTGATCATGGTGACCTGGTGTCCACACATCACACTCAGAGAGATTCCCAGAAGTAGAAATGCATGAGTGTCCCATACAAAGTCGCTCTGCTTGCATGATGCACAAACTCCCAGGGCCCTTGCTATGGAGAGACAAAAGGAAGATGGATGCCTCCATTGGCTGAAGTAGGAGCTTCCTGTGGAGATCACAGCCCTGCCCCTCACCTAAGGGCCTGGCTGCTGTTAATAAAATTGGAAACACCTGTTACCACATGGGTCATGAGGACAAACTCAGGAATCCCTCTAGGAGCTAGCAGGCTGGCAGACCTCCTGACACCGGGATAGCTGAGCTCCTAGTTGTAAGGGCCTTTGGGCCAGAGGTGAGAATATTCCCTAGATACCAGAACGAACTTCAGGTTTCAAAAGGATTTGAAACCGCAGGAGGCACTTGGAAAAGACATTTCACAGCCATCAAAACATCCTCTTTCTGAACCCTGGAAGCTTCCGTTTTGCATGGAAAATCTGGACACTGGTGTGGCCATCAGTACCACAGATCCTTTACATTCGGCCCAATAGAGAGAAAGCACAATGTGTGTGCCAAGGTGGTAGAGTTTCACTTCTCTTGACCTGGGCTCTCATGGAATAAGGAAAAGGATGCGGTGCAGGAAATTGAGGAGGACTGCATTTAGACTGATTGTCAGCCACAGGTCCCTGGAGAATGGGAGTCAAGCACAGAGGGCCTGGACAGCTGCATCTGGAGATGGATATATGCCTGTTACCTGCAGCAGGAACACTGTCTCCTCAGTTCCACTCTGCACTACGCCATATGCACGAGAGTAATAATCCAAAGGGAAAAGAAAGGAAAATTTCAACACCAGGAAGACCAAGTTCACGATGCATGCACTGACTTCCACAAAGGGTCCAAGGAAGAAGGCACACAGAGACAGTCAGAGAGACAGAATGACAGTGACTGAAAAGGACAGAAATTCTGGCCCTGTGTTGATCAGTGCCAGAGCACTGAAGACAAAGCCTCCATGCCCATGCATACTTCTTACAAGTGGCCTTGTTATTTTTTCTTTGTGAGGAAAGGTTACACTGAAAACATCTAGGTCTAAGCCCACAATGAGAAGCAATACTTGACCTGCAGCCCACTCTCCAAAACCGCCCTCACCTCTCCAATTACAAATTAGTCTTAGTGATGCTGCAGCCGAGATGCAGGCTGGCGTATTGCATCTCCCTGGTCCAGCCTCAGACTGTCCTGTGTGCAGGGAACTGCAGTATGTCTATTTCTTCTTTGATTTCCAGTTTTGGGATAGGACTGGTGGACAAAAAGAGCAAGAGGGAAGTAGATGACTTGGCAGAGGTAGTTTGTGCTGAGAGAGATTTGTAGAGTGATTAGAGGTATACGACTGGCTCTGTGAGATGTCTCATGACTGTGGCTCAGAAGGGCTAAGTGTATCCGAATTCTTACCCTAATCCAGAGCTGTGCAGGTCTCTAGATAAAAAATATTTTCAGATCTCTACATGTTACATATATAGAGAGAGAGTGAGATACTGATGTAGTATTTTTCTACAATGGATTCTATATAACATTCAAACAATTGATTGCTAAAACCTGGAGGGAAACTGTGCATCAGTAATATAATTGTCCAAAGGAGTAAAATCTCAAAATCATTAGCTATATGCAGCTCCAACGGGACTGAGCAAAAAAGGCTCTAGTAGGAACTCATCCAGGAGACACTCCACATGGACAGGCTCACAAGTTTCCTAGTCTGGCAACACACACAGGGCAGCTCCAGTTCCCAGTGCAAGCCACAGGGAAAAAACCTCTCCCTCTACAGTGTCTTCACATCTAAAAAGAAGAAAAGTGGCCAATGGCCAAGCAGAGCTATAATGGTGTCATAATGACCTGTAAATCAGAATGTGCAAAGTGTTTTGCACATAATCACATGTGCCACAGTGATTCTGTTGTGATTCTGATTCTATCTCTCTCTCCCTACCTCACACACACAAACGGAGTTATACACATGCGCACTGGACAGCTTCTGCAAGGCAGGGCACTGTTGAACCCTGCTTCACACTTACTGGAAGCATGCCCAGCCTATTAAGGGCAGCTCTGAGCTCTCATTGGCGGGCTTCCTTCAGAAGGCCCTTACACAGGGCGCCACCAGGCTTTGATAGGGCAGAGGAGAGGCCTAGTCCAGGCCCAGAACCCCTGACAGTAATCTCATTGGCCAGTGTGCTTGGACACGCCCAGGAGGGTAAGGACCCCTAGTCAGTGATAGGCCAGCACCATATGCTGTATCATCAGAACTGACAGTAATGTGTGTGTGTGTTTTTGTGTATGTCGGTCTCTCTCTCTGTGTGTGTCTGTGTATGTTCAGAGCTCACGTGTAGTAGTCTCAGAGCATGGGTGTCAAGGTAGCCAACCCCAACTGCAACTTATGTACAGAGAACCTAGCTGCTCTTGGCAAGCCAGCTAGCCCAGATTTTGGCTAAGCAAGAATGCCAGAGAACTATGTGGAAGCCAGGACCATATTTTGAGCCCCTGGTCACCACTTACCCAGCTAGGGAAAAGCTGGGCTTGTGGCAAATCAGAGCTGCAGCTGTCTCTCTGTCTCTCTTCCTGCTTGGGCCCTGCTCTAACAATTTATGACTGTTTCCTTCTCCTCAATAAGAAAGTTACAAGTGATGTACAGAAATACAGGGAATGTGGGAAAAATTACCCCCGTGCCCACTATTACATGTAACTGTTGACTGTAAACCATTCATCCCCCAAGAAAGAACAGAATAAATATTTGAGAGGTTAGATACATTGTCGGTTAAATAATGAGCATTCTCTAGAGCCATGCAATACTAATCCATTGTGCATTGGATGTCACTGTCAAAAACAGTGCAGTAGTAGTTGTAGTAGTGTGCAGTATCTGCAAAAGGAAATGTATTGTGTGTCAGAAGTTCCCTTCAATTATAAGAGAAAATCTATCAGGCAGAAGAAATGACCCGTCATGTGATATTGGACTAAATAAATAAATAAATATTCAAATAAATGGGGATGATCTACGAGGATTTGAAAAAAATAAAAACAAAGACCACAGGAAGACCTGATTACAGCAGAAATATAGAAAACGTCTGCTGAGAAACTGAGGGCTGCTTCGAAAATTCCCAGACACTTCAGGATCCAGGCAAATTAAGAATTACCGAGAATGAAAAGAAAGGAATACGTATTGAAGCTTACACTAGTAAATGGAGGCAAGTTCTGTGCTATGATAATTACAATGAGGATACTGATAGAAAGGCTATTTGAAATGCTCCTGGAAGGTTTCTAATGTAAAATTGTAGTGAATCCTGTTCCAACTATGTGACCAATTATTTATGAATAAGGAGGCTGTTATAAATGCAATAATTCTGCGTTAAGATCAAATAAAAAGGTCAACAATTCTAAAAATAACTGATATATATATATTTATATATATGTACATATATGTATGTGTATATTTATTATCAACTATGAGGGATACTGGCATGGCTATGAGGAGACAGAGAGACTCTTGTGCCAGAGAGACTCACAAAGCTGAGGCTCCAGAAACCTAGGTGAAATCGCCAACAAAACAAGCCAGAGCTCAGCAGTGCCCTGGTGACTCTCTTTGTATATTTGGGCCTGTCAGTAAAATAATATATAAGTAAAATATTACTGAGTTCAGACAGAGTGAGTGAGAGCCTGTGAGAGTCAGAGACAGAGAAGGCAAGAAGAGAAATAGAAGAGTTGGAAAGAGACCAGAATTCCAAAACCTCCCACACTCTGTTCATCCAAGACAGGTTCAATCCTGGGTTGTAGAGATTGTAAGGTAGCAGTTTCATGTCGACATACCCCAGACAACCCCACCCTTCACCATATGTGTGTAGTATTTACGACAGGAAATGTATTGTGAGTGTAAACTTCCCTTCAATTATAAGAGAAAAATCTATCAAGCAGAAGAAATGACCAGTCATGTAATATAGGACTAAATAAATAAATAAATATGCAAATATATTTGGATGATCTAGGAGTATTTGATAAAAATAAAAAAAAATTAAAAAGCACAAGAAGACCTGATTAGAGCAGAAATATAGAAACCATCCGCTGAGAAACAGAGGGCTGCTTCAAAAATTCTGAGACTCTTCAGAGTCCAGGGAAATTAAGATTTCAGGAGATTCAAAAGAAACTCATATGTATTGAAGCTTACACTAGAGAAAGGAGGCAAGTACTGTACTATAATAATTACAACAAGGTTGCTGATAGAAATGCTACTGGAAGGTTCTATTATTTATAATTGTATGAATCCTGCTCCAACTATGTGGCAAATTATTAATGAAAAAGGAGGCTGTTATAAATGTGTTAATTCTGATTGAGATCAATTACATAGTTTGACAATTCCAAAAATGACAGATATATATATGTATATTTATATATGTGTATATATATATGTATATGCATTTATATCTTTATTATAAACTCTGAGACATACTGACATGGATATGAGGAAACAGAATATGGCTTGTGTCAGAGAGACTTACAAAGCTGAGGCTCCAGTAGCCTCGGTGAAATCACCAAAACAAGCCAGAGCTCAGCAGTGCTCTGGCAACTCTCTTTGTATATCTGGGCCTGTCAGTAAAATAATATATAAGTAAAATATTACTGAGTGCAGACAGAGTGAGTGAGAGCCTGTGAGAGTCAGAGACAGAGATGGCGAGAAGAGAAATAGAGTTGTAAATAGACCAGAAGAGAAAACCCCCTAGACTGTGTTCATATATGACAGGTTCAAACCTGGGTTGTACAGATTGTATGGCAGCAGCTCTAATGCCCACAGACCCCAGACAACCCATGCATTCACCATATGAGTGTAGTAGTTTCCCCTGGAAATGTATTGTGTGTCAAAAGTTCCTTTCAATTATAAGAGAAAATCTATCAAGCAGAAGAAATGACCCCTCATGTGATACCTGACTAAATAAATCAATATGCAAATAAATGGGGATGATCTAGGAGGACTTGAAAAAATTTAAAAAAAAATGAAAACAAAAACCACAAGAAGACCTGATTACAGCAGAAACATAGACACCATCTGTTGAGAAACAGAGGGCTGCTTCAAAAATTCCCTAACACTTCAGGATCCAGGGAAATTAATATTTCCAGAAAAAGAAAACAAAAGCATACGTATTGAGGCTTACACTAGAAAAATAAAGGAAGTTCTGTGCTATGATAATTACAATAAGGATGCTGATAGAAACACTATTAGAAATGCTACTGGAAGGTTCTATTATTTATATTTGTATTGAATGCTGCTCCAACTATATGGCCAAATATTTCTGAAAAACTAGGCTGTTATAAATGTGGTATTTCTGAATTAAGGTGAAATACATATGTCAACAATTCTAAAAATGACATATATATAAATATATGTGTATATATATTCATATATGTATGTATATCTTTAATATAAACTCTGAGTGATACTAGCATGGAAATAAGGAGACAGAATATGGCTTGTGTCAGAAAGACTTACAAACTGAGGCTCCAGGAGCCTAGGTGAAATAGCCAACACAACAAGCCAGAGCTCAGCAGTGCTCTGGTAACTCTCTTTGTATATCTGGGCCTGTCATTAAAATACTTATATAAGTAAAATATTAATGAGTGAAGACAGAGTGTGTGAAAGCATGTGAGAGTTAGAGACAGAGAAGGCGAGAAGAGGAATAGATGAGTTGGAAAGAGACCAGAATTAAAAAACCTCCTACATTGTGTTCATTGATGACAGGTTCAAACCTGGCTTGTAGAGATTGTAAGGCAACAGCTCTAATGCCCACAGACCTCATACAGCCCCAGCCTTCACCATATGCTCTACTACCAGACCTGTCATTAATGTGTGTGTCTGTTGGTCTGTCAGTGTGTGTCGATGTGTGCTCAGAACTCACCTATAGTAGTCTCAGAGCATGGGTGTCAAGGTAGCCAGTTTCACGTGCAACTTATGTACAGAGAACCTAGCTGGTTAGGGAAAGCCAGAAAGCCCAGATTCTGGCTCAGCAAGAATGCATATGAAAAGGGACTCTCATGTCTCTCTCTCCTGAGTTCCCGATTCAATCTCATGCCTCACTATCATCCAAACACTGCCAACTGGGGAAGCTGGGGCAACCCTCAGAATTCATGGGCAGGACCCTGTCCAGTCACGTTTGGCTACATACTCAGCCTCCAGGCTCCCAGTACACTTCTCAGGGCAGCAGACTACAAGCCCAGAAAGAAACCAGAAAGAGTTCCAACATAGATGGGAACTGTGTTTGATTAAACAATAGTGGATGAAACCAGCACCTTACACCTCCCCTTTGGGTCCTGGTAAGGCAATTGCTCCTGTGGCCTCACAATCCCTGATCATGGTGTCCTGGTGTCCACACATCACACTCAGAGAGATTCCCAAAAGTAGGCATCCATGAGTGTCCCATACAAAGTCGCTCTGCTTGCAGGAAGCACAAACTCCCTGGGCCCTTGCTATGGAGAGACAAAAGGAAGATGGATGCCTCCTTTGTCTGAATTTGGAGCTTACTGTGGAGATCACAGCCCTGGCCCTCACCTGAGGGCCTGGCTGTTGCTAATAAAGGCAATAGGAAACACCTGTTACCACTTGGGATCTGAGGACATACTCTGGAATCCCTGCAGGAGCTAGCAGGCTATAAGACCTCCTGACACCGGGATAGCTGTGCTCCTATTTGGGAGGGCATTCTGGACAGAGGTGAGAATATTCCCTAGAAACAAAGAACTTCAAGTTTCAAAATAATTGGAAATGCCATGCGGCACGTGGAAAAGACTTTTCACAGCCATCAAAACACCCTCTTACAGACCCCTGTAAGCTTCCATTTTGCCTGGAAAATCTGGACACTGGTGTGGCCATCAGTACCACAGATCCTTTACATTCGGCCCAATAGAGGGAAAGCACAATGTGTGTGCCAGGGGGATAGAGTTTCACTTCTCTTGACCTGGGCTCTCATGTAATAAGGACAAGGATGCGGTGCAGGAAATTGAGGAGGGTTGCATTTAGGCTGAGTGTCAGCCTCAGGGCCCTGGAGAATGGGAGTCAAGCAAAGACAGCCTGGACAGCTGCAGCTGGAGATGGACATATGCCTGTTACCTGCAGCAGGATCGCTGTTTCCTCAGTTCCCCAATGTACTATGCCAAATGCAGGAGAGTAAATAATCCAAAGGACAAAGAAAGGAAAATTTTAACACCAGGAAGTCCGAGATCACGATGCATGCACTGACATCCATAAGTGCCCAGTGAAGAAGGCACGTAGAGACAGAGAGAATGACAGTGACAGAAAAGGACAGAAATTCTGGACCTGTGTTGATCAGTGCCAGAGCACTGAAGACAAACCCTCCAGACTCATACATACTTCTTACAAGTGGCATTGTTATTTTATGTTTGTGAGGAAAGGTTACACTTAGAACATCTAGGTCTTAGCCCACTCTGAGAAGCAACACTTGGCCTGCAGCCCACTCTTGAAAACTGCCCTCGCCTCTCCATTTGGAAGTAGTCTTAGTGATGCTCCAGCCAAGATGCAGGCTGGTGTATTGCATCTCCCTGGTCCAGGCTCAGACTGTGCAGTGTGCAGGGAACTGCACTATGTCTATTTCTTCTTTGATTTACAGTTTTGGGATAGGACTCGGTGGACAAAAAGAGCAAGAGGGAAGTAGATGATGTGGCAGTGGTAGTTTGTGCTGAGAGAGATTTGTAGAGTGATAAGAGGTATACGATGCCTCTGTAAGATGTCTCCCATGACTGTGGCTCAGAAGGGCCAAGTGTATCCGCATTCTTACCCTAATCCAGAGCTGTGCAGGTCTCTAGCTAAAAAATATTTTCAGACCTCTACATGTTACATATATATATATATATATATATATATATATATAGAGAGAGAGAGAGAGAGAGAGAGAGAATGATGTAGTCATTTACTACAATGGATTCAATATGACATTCAGACAATTGATTGCTAAAACCTGGAGAGAAACTGTGCATCATGAAAATCATTGTCCAAAGGAGTAAAATCTCCAAATCATTAGCTATGTGCAGCTCCAACGGGACAGAGCAAAAAAGGCTTGAGAAGGAACTCATCAAGGAGACTATCCACATGGACATGCACCACAAGATTCCTAGTCTGGCAACAGACACAGTGCATCTGGTAGTTGCCAGTGCAAGCCTCAGGGCAAAAACCTCTCCCTCTTCAGGGTTTTTAAGTCTGAAAAGAAGAAAATTGACCAAGGGCCAAAGAGAGCTACAATGGTGTCAATATTGATCTGTAAATCAGAATGTACCAAGTGTGTGGCTAAAAAATCACTTTATTATAAACTCTGAATGAAACTGGCATGGAAATGAGGAGACAGAATACGGCTTGTGTCAGAAAGACTTACAAACTGAGGCTCCAGTAGCCTAGGTAAAATCACCAACACAACAAGCCAGAGCTCAGCAGTGCTCTGGTAACTCTCTTTGTATATCTGGGCCTGTCAGTAAAATAAGTATATAAGTAAAATATTAATGAGTGAAGACAGTGTGTGAGAGCATGTGAGAGTTAGAGACAGAGAAGGCGAGAAGAGAAATTGATGAGTTGGAAAGAGATCAGAATTCAAAAACCTCATACACTATGTTCATTGATGACAGGTTCAAACCTGGCTTGTAGAGATTGTTAGGCAGCAGCTCTCATGCCCACAGACCCCAGAAAGCCCCAGCCTTCACCATATGCTGTACTACCAGACCTAACCGTAATGTGTGTGTGTGTGTGTGTGTGTGTCTGTCTGTCTGTCTGTCAGTGTGTGTCTGTGTGTGCTTAGAACTCACCTATAGTAGTATCAGACCATGGGTGGCAAGGTAGCCAGCCTCACCTGCAACTTATCTACAGAGAATCTAGCTGGTAAGGGAAAGCCAGCTAGCCCAGATTCTGGATAAGCAAGAATGCATATGCAAAGGGACTCTCATTTCTTGCTCTCCTGAGTTCCCAATTCAATCTCATTCCTCAATATCATCCAAACACTGCCAACGGGGGAAGCTGGGGCAACCCTCAGAATTCAGGGGCAGGACCCTGTCCATTCTCGTTTGGCTGCATACTCAGCCTCCAGGATCCCAGTCAACTTCTCAGAGAACAGCAGATTACAAGCCCAGAAAGGACCCAGAAAGAGTTGTGTCTCAACATAGATGGGAACTTTGTTTGACCAAACAATAGTGTATGAACCCGGCCCCTTACACCTCCCCTTTGGGTCTTGCTAAGGCAATTGCTCCTGTGGCCTCACAATCCCTGATCATTGTGTCCTGGTGTCCACACATCACACTCAGAGAGATTCCCAGAAGTAGGCATCCATGAGTGTCCCCTAGAAAGTCGCTCAGCTTGCAGGAAGCACAAACTCGCTAGACCCTTTCTATGGAGAGACAAAAGGAAGATGGATGCCTCCATTGGCTGAATTAGGAGTTCCAGTGGAGATCACAGCCACGCCTCTCACCTGAGGCCCTGGCTGCTGCTAAGAAAGGCAGTTGGAAACACCTGTTACCACTTGGGTCCTGAGGACATAATACTTAGGAATCCCTCCAGGAGCTAGGAGGCTGGAGACCTCCTGAGCCCAGAATAGCTGTGCTCCCAGTTGGGAGGGCCTTCTGGCCTGAGGTGAGAATATTCCCTATATACAAGAAAGAACTTCAGGTTTCAAAAGGATTTGAAACCCCATGAGGCACTTGGAAAAGACTTTTCACAGCCGTCAAAACACCTACCTTCAGAACCCTGGAAGCTTCCATTTTGCGTGGAAAATCTGGACACTGGTGTGGCCATCAGTACCACAGATCCTTTACATTCGGCCCAATAGAGGGAAAGCACAATGTGTGTGCCAGCGGGATAGAGTTTCACTTCTCTTGACCTGGGCTCTCATGGAATAAGGAAAA
Source organism: Erinaceus europaeus (assembly GCF_950295315.1). NCBI lineage: Eukaryota > Metazoa > Chordata > Mammalia > Eulipotyphla > Erinaceidae > Erinaceus > Erinaceus europaeus. The sequence continues at coordinate 110,463 of NW_026647186.1, read as the reverse complement.
GGATGCCGTGCAGGAAATTGAGGAGGGTTGCATTTAGGCAGAGTGTCAGCCTCAGGGACCTGGAGAATGGGAGTCAAGCACAGAGGCCATGACAGCTGCAGCTGGAGATGGACATATGCCTGTTACCTGCAGCAGCATCGCTGTCTCCTCAGTTCCCCAATGTACTACGCCATATGCAGGAGACTGATTAATCCAAAGGGCAAAGAAAGGAAAATTTCTACACCAGGAAGTCTGAGTTCACGATGCATGCACTGACTTCCATAAGGGCCCAGTGAAGAAGGCATGTAGACACAGTCAGAGACACAGGATGACAGAGACAGAGAAGGACTGAAATTCTGGCCATGTGTTGATCAGTGCCAGAGCACTGAAGACAAAACCTCCATACCCATGCATACTTCTTACAAGTGGCATTGTTATTTTATGTTTGTGAGGAAAGGTTACACTTAGAACATCTAGGTTTAGCCCACTCTGAGAAGCAACACTTGGCCTACAGCCCACTCTCCAAAACAGACCGCGCCTCTCCAATTTGGAAATAGTCTTAGTGATGTTCCAGCCAAGATGCAGGCTTGAGTATTGCATCTCCCTGCTCCATCCTTAGACTGTCCTGTGTGCAGGGAACTGCACTATGTCTATTTCTTCTTTGATTTACAGTTTTGGGATAGGACTCGGTGGACAAAAAGAGCAAGAGGGAAGTAGATGATTTGGCAGCAATAGTTTGTGCTGAGAGAGATTTGTAGAATGATAAGAGGTATACGAATGGCTCTGTGAGATGTCTCTCATGACTGTGGTTCCGAAGGTTCAGGTGTATCGCACTACTACCCTAATCCAGAGTTGTGCAGGTCTCTAGCTAAAAAATATTTTCAGATCTCTACAGCATATATATATATATTTAGAGAGAGAGAGATAGAGTGAGCGAGACACTGATGTAGTCATTTTCTACAATGGATTCGATATGACATTCAGACAATTGATTGCTAAAACCTGGACAGAAACTGTGCATCAGGAAAAGAATTGTCCAAAGGAGTAAAATCTCAAAATCATTAGCTATATGCAACTCCAACGGGACAGAGCGAAAAAGGCTATAGAAGGAACGCATCAAAGAGACTCTTCACATGGACAGGCACCACAAGTTTCCTAGTCTGGCAACAGACACAGTGCATCTGGTAGTTCCAGTGCAAGCCTTAGGGCAAAAACCTCTCCCTCTTCAGTTATTTTACATCTGAAAAAAGAAAAGTGACCAAGGGCCAAAGAGAGCTACAATGGTGTCAATAGTGACCTGTAAATCAGAATGTACCAAGTGTTTTACAAAAAAATTACTTTATTATAAATTCTGAGTGATACTGGCATGGAAATGAGGAGACAGAATATGGCTTGTGTCAGAAAGACTTACAAACTGAGGCTCCAGTAGCCTAGGTGAAATCGCCAACACAACAAGCCAGAGCTCAGCAGTGCTCTGGTAACTCTCTTCGTATATCTGGGCCTGTCAGTAAAATAAGTATATAAGTAAAATATTAATGAGTGAAGACAGAGTGTCTGAGAGCATGTGAGAGTTAGAGACAGAGAAGGCGAGAAGAGAAATTGATGAGTTGGAAAGAGACCATAATTCAAAAACCTCCTACACTGTGTTCATTGATGACAGGTTCAAACCTGGCTTGTAGAGATTGTAAGGCAGCAGCTCTCATGCCCACACACACCAGACAAACCCAGCCGTCACCATACGCTGTACTACCAGACGTGACAGTAATGTGTTTGTGTGTGTGTGTGTGTGTGTGTGTGTCTGTCTGTCTGTCTGTGTGTGTCTGTGTGTGCTCAGAACTCACCTATAGTAGTCTCAGAGTATGGGTGGCAAGGTAGCCAGCCTCACCTGCAACTTATGTACAGAGAACCTAGCTGGTCAGGGAAAGCGAGCTAGCCCAGATTCTGGCTAAGCATGAATGCATATGCAAAGGGACTCTCATGTCTTGCTCTCCTGAATTCCCGATTCAATCTCATGCCTCACTATCACCCTAACACTGCCAAAGGGGGAAGCTGGGGCAACCCTCAGAATTCAGGGGCAGGACCCTGTCCAGTCACGTTTGGCTGCATACTCAGCCTCCAGGCTCCCTGTCCACTTCTCAGTGGACAGCAGATTACATTCCCAGAAAGAACCCAGAAAGAGCTGTTTCTCAACATAGATGGGAACTGTGTTTGACCAAACAATAGTGGATGAACCAGGCCCCTTTGGGTCCTGCCAGGAGCCATTTCTCTGCTTGATAGATGATAAGCTTTGAGACAATGGAACCCCTCAGGACAAGTGTTAATTCCCCCCTGGGCAGGCCATTTCCCCTTGGGTAAACCATTTATTACTATTCAAGTGATTCACACAAGTGAGTCAACACACAGATTGGTTCCTGCCATTTGTTGCAAGGAACATTCCTCTTTGAAGTTTGCTCCCTTCTCCCCCCTTTTCCAGCATTCCCTCTCCTTCCCCAAAGCCTTATAATGCCTGTATTCAAAATAAAATTTTACAGCTTGATCAGAAACTTGACTTGCTGTCATTCTTCGTGTCTCATGTTCCTTAATTTCAGGTCTCATTGGGTTCCTAGCCCCTGTTCACCGCCCTGCTGGTCGGGGCATTCTGGCGCCCGGAACTTGGGTCAAAGAAGCCTTCTGGACCTAGAAACTCTGCTGATAGAGAGGGTAGGCCTACCCGAATTCACTAAGTCACCACGGCCAGAGGGGGGTAATGCAAAGACTCACATAGATTGCCACGGAGATACCTGACCATGAGTCGAATCTGGAGGAGAGTGTCACAGAGGCTTAGGTAAGCAATACCATGGGACATGAATTCAGCAAACTATTTATTCATTAAAGGACTCAAGGAGTCACTCAAGACACGAAGAAATAGGGTTAAAAAGAAAGAATTAAAGAAGTTTTTAAATTATATTAAAAATATTTCCCCCTGGTTACCCCAGGAAGGCACTATATGAGAAACGTTGGAGAATTGGTGATTGTCTTAATGATCACTATCATTCTTTTGGTCCTGAACGTGTACCGGTTTCTGCCTTTTGTTACTGGAATTTAATTATTGATATCTTAAAATCTATATTAACCACCCTGATATTAAAAACCTTATTACAGAGGGTGAAAAGGTCCTCCAGCAACTTTCTAGTCCACCGTCCAGGACAAAGTCCCCATCCCCATGCCCTTCTGTGATTATTGATCTTGATCCCCCAGTACCCAGTCAAAATAAAAGCCTCCCAGCACCCATTGAAAGTAAAAGCCCTGTTCCCCACCCTACAGGTCCCACTGTACTTACTAAAGTTCCCTCCATTGACTCTCCTATTGCTAATTCTCATAAGAATGAAACCCAGCATTCTCTTCCCCGCCTCTATCCAGTTTTACAAAACCCTCCCTCTCCTGAAGTACTTCCCGTGAAGAATGAGGCTTTGCTAGAAAAAGAGGATGCCAGATACTACAATCCTGATTGATGTCCTCCCCCCTTTAATTCCCCTCCCTATATCTGTGCCCCTGCTCTCCAGCCTGACCCTCTCCTTGACAATCTTTCTGTCAGGTAGGCACGCTCAGGAGCCCTTACAGGAATTTCCACCCTCCACAAGGTCCTTGCTGACCGGAGAGAGCAGCTTCAATTAATGAAAGAAATTGCTGCAGTTACAGAAGAGCTTACATTTTTAGCCTCACCAAAAAACCCAATCCCTAAAACTAAAACTAAGACTAAACCATCCAAATCAAACCCGGTTTTGGCTTTACCTGTTACTTGGAGCCAGGCTCAAACTGGCTAACCCTAACCCCTAAGCTCTTCCTTGTCCAGACTGCCTCCCTACACCACTGCCCCTCCGTTTTGTGCTCCGGTCCTTGACTTGGCCAATAATACTGATTAGACCACTTTCTTTAAAACTGTAAAATGTACCTTAGCCCAGAAAAAAAAAATTTCAAAGATTTTTCTCTGCCCAGCGTCGGTAAACTAAGTCCGCCTGTTACGCCTGCACAGCCAATCACAGCACAGAGCCCCTGCTCCACAGATTGGCAAAGACTGCAGTCAATCATTCCCTAGCCACTTAAGCCCCTCCTGGGTAGATAGGCTGTGAGTTAGGAATCCAAAATCCAAAGCGGTTTTTCAAAGGGTAAATTTTTCTCTTCACCAAAAATGTATGTTTTAGGTCTGTGCTAACCTTGTTTTCATTAATGTGTGTTAACCCGTAAGTAACTAAAGTTTGTTTTAAGTTTTAAATAAGATTTAGTTAAGCTAAATGTGGTTTTAAAGATCCAGACTCATAGAGTTGGCACACCTTTACCAGAGAAAACTATAGGACAGTTTCGTCCTTCTGATAGCTAATATCAGCAGCAATTCATTAGTTAAAAGATTTTCTGAGATGTCTAGGCATGGTAAAATGCCTCTGCAGTCTCTCTCACTCTTGTGAAAATTGTAGATATTACCAGCACCCCAATATCAACTGCCACTGTTTGTTAATTAATTCCATCCTTGAACTGACTTTCTAATAACCCAGTCAGTGTAGAGCAGTGGCCTTGCCAGGAAAAAAGGGTTAAATGTGCTATTCCTGGCCTGAAAAAAAATTATTCAACAGATGTGATTCAACAAAATTATTTAGTGTAAAATGGTCATCTAAAAGAAATGTTAACAGTAAAAATTTATTTTAACATTTCAGCTATAAGGTTTATCTTAGCTTTTTAAGTTACCTATCCAAATCAAAGTGAAAGATCAATTAAGTTGTGTACCCACCCTTGTTCATAGCTGCCCTAAGGGTGTGATAGCTTTGTGATAAACAAAGGTCCTAGCAAACAAAGTTTAACATTTTACTTAAAATTGTTTTTAAGACTGCCTTGGGTTAGTGAAAGATAACACAATAGTTATGTTAATTATTTACATGCCAGAGGCTCTTGCGCTGGTTTTCCTCTTTATATCTTTCTGCTTTTAAAAATTATCTGGTTTGTTTTAAGACACTGCCAGAGGTTTATTCTTGATAAATTAAGGTAATACATTGTGTTTTTGGTCTGATAGAAGATTTGTTTTGGCAAATCCTGATTTAACAAAATTAATATTTTGAACATTTAAACTATGTGGTTTTATTTTAGCCTTTTAAGTTGCCATATTAGAGTTCTAAAGAGTAAAATCTATTTATATCTATGCTTACTCATGATAGCCTTGTGATGAGTAAAGATCTTAATAAAATAAAGGTATAATAGTGTGCTTAAACTGTCTAATCAGTTTAAAATAATGCCAAAAAATGGTAAACATTTTATCATGTGTACACAATAGGTATTGACTTTCTATAACATATTGGTATATTCTAATAAAGAGCCTTCTAAAATCATAGAAAAAAAAACAAGTCATTTCTAACCATTAGATCATCAATTAACTTGGTACAAGTTCTCTCCCTAAGTAAATAATTATAGGTACATCTGCACATGAAGAACTGACTGCTCATATGGCAAGATTTAAAACTAAACATTTTTAATTATTTATGGGTGTGTGATGACTCCTAAAGTCACTCATATCCTAAAATTTTTCTCATTTTTTTACAAGCCTCTGAAAATTTTAATGCTTGACCTGGCATAGTGAGAGCACTTTACTCCCTCCTGCATTATTTAATTAAGATCTTGCTATTCAGACTTTTAAGATTAATCTCCATTGATAAAAGCCAATGCTCTCTGACAGATTGATGTAATTCACCTGCCCATGTTCAGTAAACAAAACCTTTTTTTTCTCTCAGTTGATTTTTTTCTAAATTTATGTGGGCTACAGCTCAAACAAGAAAAAATAAAACACTTAAGCTTAATTAATTTAGAAAAAAGGGGGAATGCACCCCCCAGTATTCAGTTGGCTAAAGTGTCAATGAAGTAACATACTAAACCTTTTTAATATTTACAAAAATTTGAATTGTCCATTTATTATATCTCATTGACAAAGCCACCCACTTTTACAGTTAGAGACATATTTCCCTTTTCTCTTTTTTCAACACTGGATGTCCATGTTTGTTTTCCTTTTATTATGGTGGATGACATTGCTCTTGCAAAATCCACAGAGTCCCTGTGGCAAGTCCTTACCACAAAGGACGCCATGGCAGTATATACTCCAGCTAACCTCACCAGCTTATCCAAGTCTTCTCTTTCTGCTGATCTACCGCTGCTGACTTCATCTTTGCATGCTTATTGACTGATGACTTTTCTCACAATGTTCTTTGATGTTCAAGGAACCTCACCTTGACTTCTAATGTGTATGCACCTCCTCTGTGTTTTGGTAAACACCATCCTGTATTTTCATGTCAATTCTTCTCTACCTGGTCCTTGCCTCCTAGTTTTGCTTGTTCCACAGCTGACCCTCTATGATGTAGAAAAATTTCATAAGTTGGCGCTGACCAGAAGACCAGACGTGCTGGTGGCATGCTAGGACACTCTATATATTCCTCCCATAAATTTTCTGACAAATTACAACAGGTTATAGACTCCACCACAAATAGTCTTCAGTCACTACAGAGCCCCTTATGAGAACCTTAGTAGTCTTTTGTTAATGATTACCTTAAGACCCTTTATTTTTAATAAGATTACTGATTTTATAAAATGGCAGATTGATTCCTTGGCATCAAAACCTTGGCAAATACATTATCACAGACTTGATTTGGCTGACAGAGGCCTGGCTGAACCTGAGGATGACAGACCCCCTTTTTGGATGGCATAAAACTCAGAATTATGCATTGAGGCATCCAACCATGGCAGGGAAAGGACACCAGTAAGGGGTGAAAGGCAAAGCACTGCAGGGGGAGAACCCTGTAGTACGCCTCTTAGTCCCCCGTGAAGCAAACCTGATTTGCATGTAGGTTGGTGTCAGCAACAAAAATTGTTTCCCTAGAAACTGTGGCTCTGCCTCCCCTCCCCAAAAGACACCAAGAGCCTTATAAGATGCGGGAAGGTTAGTTTTGCACCCACCCCATGGGAGGAATCAGGTCAATATTTCCCTCCTCTGGTTAAGCCCACCAAACCTGCTGTTAGTGTCTCTGCTCCTCACCCCCATTGCCTGCCTCAATTTAAAATTATAACAAAAGGAGGATATGCCAGGAGCCATTTCTCTGCTTGGTAGATGATAAGCTTTGAGACAACAGAACCCCTCAAGACAAGTGTTAATTCCCCCCTGGGCAGGCCATTTACCCTTAGGTAAACCATTTATCAGTAATCAAGTGAGTCAACAGAAGTGAGTCAACACACAGTTTGGTTCCTGCCATTTTTTGCAAGGAACATTCCTCTTTGAAGTTTGCTCCCCCTCCCCCATCATCCATCATTCCCTCTCCTTCCCCAATGCATTTATAATGGCTGTGTTCACAATAAAATTTTACAGCTTTATGATAAACTTGACTTGCTGTCATTCTTCCTGTCTCATGATCCTTGATTTAAGGTCTCATTGAGTTCCTAGCCCCTGTTCACCGCCCTGCTGGTCTGGGCACCCGGGCCTTTGCTATGGAGAGACAAAAGGAAGATGGATGTCTCCATTGGCTGAATTAGGAGATTCCAGTGGAGATCACAGCCCCGTCCCTCACCTGAGGGCCTGGCTGCTGCTAAGAAAGGCAATTGGAAACACCTGTTACCATTTGGGACCTGAGGACATACTCAGGAACCCCTCCAGGAGCTAGCAGGCTGGCAGACCTTCTGACCCCAGAATAGCTGTACTCTGAGTTGGGAGGGCATTCTGGCCAGAGGTGAGAATATTCCCTAGATACAAGAACGAACTTCAGGTTTCAAAAGGATTTGAAACCCCATGAGGCACATGGAAAAGACATTTCACAGCCATCAAAAAACCATCTTTCTGAACCCTGGAAGCTTCCGTTTTGCGTGGAAAATCTAGACACTGGTGTGGCCATCAGTACCACAGATCCTTTACATTCGTCCCAATAGAGGGAAAGCATGATGTGTGTGCCAGGGGGATAGAGTTTCACTTCTCTTGACCTGGGCTCTCATGGAATAAGGAGAAGGATGCGGTGCAGGAAATTGATTAGGGCTGCATTTAGGCTGAGTGTCTGCCTCAGGGCCCTGGAGAATGGGAGTCAAGCACAGAGGGCCTGGACAGCTGCAGCTGGAGATGGACATATGTCTGGTATCTGCAGCAGGATTTCTGTCTCCTCAGTTCACCAATGTACTACGCCATATGCAGGAGACTGAATAATCCAAAGGGCAAAGAAAGGAAATTTTCTACACCATAAAGTCCGAGTTCACGATGCATGCACTCACTTCCATAAGGGCCCAGTGAAGAAGGCATGTAGACACAGTCAGAGAGACAGGATGACAGAGACAGAAAAGGACTGAAATTCTGGCCCTGTGTTGATCAGTGCCAGAGCACTGAAGACAAAACCTCCATACCTATGCATACTTCTTACAAGTGGCATTGTTATTTTATGTTTGTGAGGAAAGGTTACACTTAGAACATCTAGGTTTTACCCCACTCTGAGAAGCAACACTTGGCCTGCAGCCCACTCTACAAAACTGCCCTCGCCTCTCCAATTTGGAAGTAGTCTTAGTGATGCTCCAGCCAAGTTGCAGGCTGGCGTATTGCATCTCCCTGAGCCAGACTCAGAAGGTCCTGTGTGCAGGGAACTGAACTTTGTCTATTTCTTCTTTGATTTACAGTTTTGGGATAGGACTCGGTGGACAAAAAGAGCAAGAGGGAAGTAGATGATTTGGCAGTGGTAGTTTGTGCTGAGAGAGATTTGTAGAATGATAAGAGGTATACGAATGGCTCTGTGAGATGTCTTTCATGACTGTGGCTCATAAGGGCCAGGTGTATCCGCATTACTACCGTAATCCAGAACTGTGCAGGTCTCTAGCTAAAAATATTTTCAGATCTCTACATGTTACATATATATATATATATATATATATATATATATATATATATATATATATGGAGAGAGAGAGAGAGAGAGATTGATGTAGTCATTTTCTACAATGGATTCGATATGACATTCAGACAATTGATTGCTAAAACTTGGAGAGAATCTGTGCATCAGGAAAAGAATTGTCCAAAGTAGTAAAATCTCAAAATCATTAGCTATATGCAGTTCCAACGGGACATAGCGAATAGGCTTGAGAAGGAACTCATCAAGGAGACTCTCCACATGGACAGGCACAACAAGTTTCCTAGTCTGGCAACAGACACAGTGCATCTGGTAGTTCCCAGTGCAAGCCTCAGGGCAAAAACCTCGCCCTCTTCAGTGTTTTTACATCTGAAAAGGAGAAAAGAGACCTAGGGCCAAAGAGAGCTACAATGGTGTCAATATTGATCTGTAAATCAGAATTTATCAAGTGTTTTGCAAAAAAATCAATTTATTATAAACTTTGAGTGATACTGTCATGGAAATGAAGAGACAGAATATGGCTTTTGTCATAAAGACTTACAAACTGACGCTCCAGTAGCCTAGGTGAAATCGCCAACCCAACAAGCCAGAGCTAAGCAGTGTTCTGCTAACTCTCTTTGTATATCAGTGCTGTCAGTAAAATAAGCATAAAAGTAAAATATTAATGAGTGCAGATAGAGTAAGTGAGAGCCTGTGAGAGTCAGAGACAGAGAAGGCAAGAAGAGAAATAGAAGAGTTGGAAAGAGACCAGAAGTCAAAATCCTCCCACACTGTGTTCATACATGACAGGTTCAAACCTGGGTTAAAGAGATTGTAAGGCAGCAGTCTCAAGTCCACAGACCCCAGACCACCCCAGGCTTCACCATATGTGTGTAGTATTTACGACAGGAAATGTATTGTAAGTGTAAACTTCCCTTCAATTATAAGAAAAAATCTATCAAGCAGGAGAAATGACCCCTCATGTAATATAGGAATAAATAAATATGCAAATAAATGGGGATGATATAGGAGGATTGAAATAAATGAAAAATAAAAACAAAAAGCACAAGAAGACCTGATTACAGCAGAAAATGGAAACCATATGCTGAGAAACAGAGGGCGGCTTCAAAAATTCCGAGACACTTCAGAGTTCAGAGAAATTAATATTTCAGGAGAATGAAAAGAAACTCATATGTACTGAAGCTTACACTAGAGAAATGAGGCAACTTCTGTACTATGATAGTTACAATAAGGCTGCTGATAGAAATGCTGTTAGAAATGCTACTGGAAGGTTCTATTATTTATAATTGTATTGAATCCTGCTCCAACTAGGTGGCCAATTATTAATGAAAAAGGAAGCTGTTATAAATGTGTTAATTTTGATAAAGATCAACATAGGTCGACAATTCTAAAAATGACATATATATTTGTATGTGTATATATATATGTGTGTTTATTATAAAATCTGAGAGAAACTGCCATGGAAATGAGGAGACAAATATGGCTTGTGTCATAGAGACTTACAAAGCTGTGGCTTCAGTAGCCTAGGTGATATCACCAACAAAACAAGCCAGAGCTCAGCAGTGCTCTGGTAACTCTCTTTGTATATCTGGGCCTGTCAGTAAAATAAGTATATAAGTAAAATATCAATCAGTGAAGAAAGAGTGTGTGAGAGCATGTGAGAGTTAGAGACAGAGAAGGCAAGAAGAGAAATAGATGAGTTGGAAAGAGACCAGAAGTCAAAAACCTCCTACACTGTGTTCATTGATGACAGGTTCAAACCTGGCTTTTAGAGATTGTAAGGCAGCAGCTCTCATGCCCACAGACCCAATATGACCCCAGCCTTCACCATATGATGTACTACCAGACCTGACAGTAATGTGTGTGTGTGTGTGTGTCTGTCTGGCTGTCTGTGTGTGTCTGTATGTGCTCAGAGCTCACCTATAGTAGTCTCAAGGCATGGGTGTCAAGATAGCCAGCCTCACCTGCAACTTATGTACAGAGAACCTAGCTGGTCGGGGCAAGCCACCTACCCTAGATTCTGGCTAAGCAAGAATGCATATGCAAAGGTACTCTCATGTCTCCCTCTCCTGTGTTCCCGATTCAGTCCCATGCCTCACTATCATCCAAACACTGCCAACGGGGTAAGCTGTGGCACTCCTCCGAATTCAGGGGCATGAGCCTGTCCAGTTACGTTTGGCTACCTACTCAGCCTCCAGACTCTCAGGCCACTGCTCAGGGCAGCAGATTACCAGCCCAGAAAGAGCTGTGTTTCAACATAGATGAGAACTGTGTTTGACCAAACAATAGTGGATGAAACCGGCCCTCAAACCTACTCTTTGGGTCCAGCTAAAGCAATTGCTCCTGTGGCCTCACAATCCATGATCATGGTGTCCTGGTGTCCACACATCACACTCAGAGAGATTCCCAGAAGTAGGCATGCATAAGTGTCCCATACAAAGTCTCTCTGCTTGCAGGAAGCACAAAATCCCCGGGCCCTTGCTATGGAGAGACGAAAGGAAGATGGATGCCTCCATTGGAGGAATTAGGATCTTCCAGTGGAGATCATGGCCCCGCCCACACCTGAGGGCCTGGCTCCTGCTAATAATTGCAATTGGAAATACCTGTTACCACTTGGGGCCTGAGGACATACTCAGAAATCCCTCCAGGAACTAGCAGGCTGGCAGACCTCCTGACCCCGGGATAGCTGTGCTCCTAGTTTTGAGGACATCGGGCCAAAGGTGAGAATATTCCCTAGATACAAGAAATAACTTCAGGTATCAAAAGGATTTGAAACCCCAGGAGGCACTTTGAAACGCCATTTCACAACCATCAAAACACCCTCTTTCTGAACCCTGGAAGCTTCCGTTTTGCATTCAAAATCTGGACACTGGTGTGGCCATCAGTAACACAAATCCTTTACATTCGGCCCAATAGAGGGAAAGCACAATGTGTGTGCCAGGGTGGTAGAGTTTCACTTCTCTTCACCTGGGCTCTCATGGAATAAGGACAAGAATGTGGTGCAGGAAATTGAGGAGGGCTGCATTTAGGCTGAGTGTCAGACACAGGGTTCTGGAGAATGGGAGTCAAGCACAGAGGGCATGGATAGCTTCAGCTGGAGATGTACATATGCCTGTTACCTGCAGCAGGAATGCTGTCTCCTCAGTTCCCCTCTGTACTATGCCATATGCACGAGACTAAATAATCCAAAGGACAAAGAAAGGAAAATATCAACACGAAGAAGACCGAGTTCACAATGCATGCAATGACTTCCAGGAAGGGTCCAGGGAAGAAGGCATGTAGAGACAGTCAGAGAGACAGAATGACAGTGACTGAAAAGGACAGAAATTCTGGGCCTGTGTTGATCAGTGCCAGAGCACTGAATACAAACCCTTCATGTCCATGTATACTTCTTACAAGTGGCATTGTTATTTTATGATTGTGAGGAAAGGTTACACTTAGAACATCTAGATCTTAGCCCACTCTGAGAAGCAACACTTGGCCTGCAGCCCACTCTCCAAAACTGCCCTTGCCTCTCCAAATTGGAAGTAGGTTTAGTGATGCTCCAGAAAAATGCAGGCTGGCGTATTTCATCTCCCTGATCAAGCCTCAGCCTGTCCTGTGTGCAGGGAACTGCACTATGTCTATTTCTTCTTAGATTTACAGTTTTGGTATAGGACTCGGTACACAAAATGAGCAAGAGGGAAGTAGATGATTTGGCAGCTGTACTTTGTGCTGAGAGAGATTTGTAGAGTGATAAGAGGTAAAAGAATGGATTTGTGAGATGTCTCTCATAACTGTGGCTCAGATAGGCCAGGTGTATCCGCATTACTACCCGAATCCAGAGTTGTGCAGTTCTCTAGCTAAAATATATTTTCAGAACTCTACATGTTACATATATATATATAGAGAGAGAGAGAGAGAGAGAGAGACAAAGAGACAGAGCGAGACACTTATGTAGTAATTTTCTACAATGTATGCAATATGACATTCAGACAATTGATTGTTAAATCCTGGAGAGAAACTGTGCATCAGGATAAGAATTGTCCAAAGGAGTAAAATTTCCAAATAATTAGCTATATGCAGCTCCAAAGGGACTGATCGAAAAAGGCTCGAGAAGGAACTCATTCAGGAGACTCTACACATGGACAGGCAACACAAGTTTCCTAGTCTGGCAACACACACAGGGCAGCTGCTAGTTCCCAGTGCAAGCTTCAGGGCAAACACCTCTCCCTCTCAATGTCTTTACATCTGAAAATATGAAAAGTGACCAAGGGCCAAGGAGAGCCACAATGGTGTCAATATTGAGCTGTAAATCAGAATGTGCCAAGTGTTTTGTACAAAATCACCTGTGCCACAGTGATTCTGTTGTTCTCTCTCTCTCTCCCTCCCTCACACACACACACACAAACACACACTCTCACACTTACACTCACGCACCCATCCACAGAGGCACAGGCACAAACGGAGTTATACACATGCACACTGGACAGCTTCTACAAGGCACGGCCCTGGGCTGAACCCTGCTTCGCACTTCCTGGAAGCACGCCCAGCCTTTTAAGGCCATCTCTGAGCTCCCATTGTCTGGCTTACTTCAGAAGGCCCGCAGACAGGGCACCAGCCATGCTCTCATAGGACTGAGCCTAGGCCACGCCCAGAACCCCTGCCAGCAATATCATTGGCCAGTGTGCTAGGGCACGCCCAGGAGTGTCAATGCCCCTAGTCAGTGATTGGCAAGCAACCTTGAGCACCGCCCACACGGCCCTGCAGCACTCTCATTGGGCAGCCTCTGGAAGGCCTGCCCACCAGTCATTTCTGCTGGAAAGAGATGAGAATTCAAAATCCTCCTACACTGTGTTCATTGATGACAGGTTCAAAGTTGGCTTGTAGAGATTGTAAGGCAGCAGCTCTCATGCCCACAGACCCCAGACAACCCCAGCCTTCACCATATGCTGTACTATCAGACATGACAGTAATGTGTGTGTGGGTGTGTCTGTCTGTCTGTCTGTGACTGTGTGTGCTCAGAGCTCACCTATAGTTGTCTCAGAACATGGGTGGGAAGGTAACCAGCCTCACCTGCAACTTATGTACAGAAAACCTAGATGGTCAGGGCAAGCCAACTATCCCAGTTTCTGGCTAAGCAAGAATGCACATGCAAAGGGACTCTCATGGCTACTTCTCCTGAGTTCGCGATTCAATCTCTTGCCTCACTATCATCCAAACACTGCCAATGGGGTTAGCTGGGGCACCCCTCAGAATTCAGGGGCATAAGCCTGTGCAGTGACGTTTAGCTGCCTACTCATCCTTCAGACTCTCAGTCCACTGTTAAAGCCACCAGATTACAAGCACAGAAAGAACCCAGAAATAGCTGTGTTTCAACATAGATGGAAACTGTGTTCGACCAAACAATAGTGGATAAACCCAGTCCATTGTACCTACCCTTTGGGTCTGGCTAAGGCATTTGCTTCTGTGGCCTCACATCCCAGATCATGGAGTCCTGGTGTCCACACATCACAATCATAGAGATTCCCAGAAGTAGGCATGCATGAGTGTCCCATACAAAGTCTCTCTGCTTGCTGGAAGCACAAATTCTCTGGGCCCTTGCTATGGACAGACAAAAGAAAGATGGATGCCTACATTGGCAGAATTAGGATCTTCCAGTGGAGATCATGGCCCCGCCCACACCTGAGGGCCTGGCTAATAATAGAAATTGGAAACACCTGTTACCACTTGGGGCCTGAGGACATACTCAGGAATCCCTCCAGGAGGTAGCAGGCTGGCAGACGTCCTGACCTCGGGATAGCTGTGCTCCTAGTTGGGAGGGACATCGGGCCTGAGATGAGAATATTCCCTAGATACAAGAAAGAACTTCAGGTTTCAAAAGGATTTGAAACCCCAGGAGGCACTTTGAAAAGACATTTCACAGCCATCAAAACACCCTCTTTCTGAACCCTGGAAGCTTCCGTTTTGCGTTCAAAATCTGGACACTGGTGTGACCATCAGTACCACAAATCCTTTACATTCGGCCCAATAGAGGGAAAGCACAATGTGTGTGCCAGGGTGGTAGAGTTTCACTTCTCTTCACCTGGGCTCTCATGGAATAAGGACAAGAATGTGGTGCAGGAAATTGAGGAGGGCTGCATTTAGGCTGAGTGTCAGACACAGGGTTCTGGAGAATGGGAGTCGATCACAGAGGGCATGGATAGCTGCAGCTGGAGATGGACATATGCCTGTTACCTGCAGCAGGAACGCTGTCTCCTCAGTTCCCCTCTGTACTATGCCATATGCACGAGAATAAATAATCCAAAGGACAAAGAAAGGAAAATATCAACACGAGGAAGACCGAGTTCACGATGCATGCAATGACTTCCAGGAAGGGTCCAGGGAAGAAGGCATGTAGAGACAGTCAGAGAGACAGAATGACAGTGACTGAAAAGGACAGAAATTCTGGGCCTGTGTTGATCAGTGCCAGAGCACTGAATACAAACCCTCCATGTCCATGTATACTTCTTACAAGTGGCATTGTTATTTTATGTTTGGGAGGAAAGGTTACACTTAGAACATCTAGGTCTTAGCCCACTCTGAGAAGCAACACTTGGCCTGCAGCCCACTCTCCAAAACTGCCCTTGCCTCTCCAAATTGGAAGTAGTTTTAGTGTGCTCCAGCCAAGACGCAGGTGACAGGAGTGACAAGAGGTAATCGAATGGCTCTGTGAGATGTCTCTCATGACTGTGGCTCAGAAGGGCCAGGTGTATCCGCATTAGTACCCGAATCCAGATCTGTGCAGGTCTCTAGCTAAAATATATTTTCAGACCTCTACATGTTACACCCACCCACACACCCACACACACACACACACACACACACACACACACACATATATATATATATATATATATAGAGAGAGAGAGAGAGAGAGAGAGAGAGAGAGGGAGGGAGAGAGCAAGACAGTGATGTAGTCATTTCTACAATGGATGTGATATGACATTTAGAAAATTGATTGGTAAAACCTGGAGAGAAACTGTGCTTCAGGAAAATA
This sequence comes from Erinaceus europaeus, assembly GCF_950295315.1. Lineage (NCBI taxonomy): Eukaryota > Metazoa > Chordata > Mammalia > Eulipotyphla > Erinaceidae > Erinaceus > Erinaceus europaeus. The sequence continues at coordinate 94,584 of NW_026647186.1, read as the reverse complement.
ATTGTCCAAAGGAGTAAAATCTTAAAATCATTAGCTATATACAGCTCCAATGAGACCTGGCGAAAAAGGCTTGAGAAGGAACTCATCCAGGAGACTCTCCACATGGACAGGCACCACAAGATTCCTATTATGGCAACACACACAGGGCAGCTGCTAGTTCCTTGTGCAAGCCTTAGCGCAAAACCTCTCCCTCTTCAGTGTCTTTACATCTTAAAAGAAAAATAGTGTCCACTGGAAAAGGAGAGTTATAATGGTGTCAATATTGAGTAGTAAATTAGAATGTGCCAAGTGTTTTGCACAAAATCTCCTGTGCCACAGTGATTCTGTTGTTCTCTTTCTCTCCCTACCACACACATACACACACACAAACAAACACAAACACCCACTCTCACAGCCACACATGCACACATCCACAGAGGCACAGGCACAAAGGGGGTTATATACATGCGCACTAGATAGCTTCTGCAAGGCAGGGCCCTGGGATGAACCCTGCTTCGCACTTTCTAGAAGCACACCCACCCTTTAAGGCCAGCTCTGAGCTCCCATTGGCAGGCTTCCTTCAGAATGCTACTCTCTGAGTCCCGCCCTCAAACTTCTCATCTGTTCTCATTGGCCAGCTCTTGGTTCACGCCCTTGAGGGTGATGTTCTTCTTCTCTAATTGGACAGCTGTCTCTATGAATATGCACTGGGCCCTCCGCTCAGGCTCAGGGGGCACGGTCTCTTAGACCCTCCCCCGGGGACTGTCTGCCGTCCTCTGAAGGCCCTGTTTCTGCCTACACGACCCAACAGCTCCTGTCTGGACCCGTCCTTAGGACACTGCCTGCTTGAGCTAGGTTGGCCATGCTCTTGGGGCACACCCAGAAACACTGTCTTCACTTTCATAGCCCAGTGCCTCAGGGCACTTGCCCCATGGAGCCTTACTCCTGCAGTGGTGCTTCCCTCTTGTGGACACACAGCAGAATGCAGCTGAGCGCAGGGATTCACAAGCTCCAGTAGAGTCATCCCAAAGAGAGAAACCCCTTCCACTTGCAAAGCCAAATGGGGGATCCCCTCACCTCACAGGAAAGAACAGATGTCTAGGACACTCTACGTCAATTTCAACCTTGCTGTCCATGGGCCACAAATCCCAGTGTTCTCCTCATTCCACAGAATCACTACACTCAACTATGGGCTTTGCTGCCATCTTGTGGACACACAGCAGAATGCAGCTGAGCTTCCCCATGCCATTCCTCTTTGAGTCTACTCAGAAAATTACACATAGCATGGGAATAGCAAAGTAAAGAACCCATCTGAGGACCACCTGGGGAAATGCAAAACACTGTCCAGAATTTCCAATGTGCCATTCATATTTGAAAAACCACTTGTGCAGTGTAAACTTCCTTTGTCATAGCACAACCCAGTTCCTAAGGCCCTGTGTCAGGAATAAAGAAACAAGAGTGGTAATCATAACTGAAACACACTTATGTACACTTACACACACACACACACACCTTCCACAGAGACGCACACACTTTTCCCTGAAATAACGTGGATTGGGCTTACTGCTGTGCACTCAAGTAAAAGGTCAAAGTTTCATGGGTGGAGGGGAGAAGTGTTAAGTTTCTGGCATATGAAAGTGAGAAGTGCCTAGAGTAGATCTATAGTTACATGGACAACGAAGGAAGTATGGGTTGGAGGCACAGCTGGTGGAGATGCCAGGGAACTATGTGGAATCCCAGGACCCGGTTTTGAGCTCCTGCTCACCACATACCCAGCTAGGGAAAAGTTGGGCTAGTGTCAAATCAGAACTGCAGCTGTTTCTCTGTCTCTCTTCCTGCTTGGGCCCTGCTCTCTCAATTTATGACTGTTTCTTTCTCCTCAGTAAGAAAGATACAAATGATATACAGAAATATAGGGAAAGAGGGGAAAAATTACCCCCGTGCCCACTATTACACATAACTGTTGACAGTAAACCATTCATCACCCAAGAAAGAGCAGAATAAATATTTGTGAGGTTAAAAACATTGTAGGTAAAATAGTGAACATTTTTTAGAGCCATGCAATACTAACCCATTGTGGATTGGATATCACTGTCAAAAACAGTGCAGTAGTAGTTGTAGTAGTGTGTAGTATCTGCAAAAGGAAATGTATTGTGTGTCAAAAGTTCCCTTCAATTATTAGAGAAAATTTATCAGGCAGAAGAAATGATCCCTCATGTGATATGGGACTAAATAAATAAATAAATATGCAAATGAATGGGGATGATCTAGGAGGATTTGAAAAAAATAAAAACAAAAACCACAGGAAGACCTGATTACAGCAGAAATATAGAAAATGTCTGCTGAGAAACTGAGGGCTGCTTCAAAACTTCCCTGACACTTCAGGGTCTAGGCAAATTAAGAATTACTGAGAATGAAAAGAAAGGCATACGTACTGAAGCTTACACTAGAAAATGGAGGCAAGATCTGTGCTATGATAATTACAATGAGGATACTGATAGAAAGGCTATTGGAAATGCTCCTGGAAGGCTTATAATTTATAAATGTAGTGAATCCTGCTCCAACTTTGTGAACAATTATTTATGAATAAGGGGGCTGTTATAAATGTGGTAATTCTGCATTCAGATCAAATAAAAAATTCAAAAATTATAAAAATGACTGATATATATATATATTTACATATATGTAAGTGTATCTTTATTATAGACTCTGAGGGATACTGGCATGGCTATGAGGAGACAGAGTATGGCTTGTGCCAGAGAGACTTACAAAGATGAGGCTCCAGAAACCTAGGTAAAATCGCCACAAATCAGCCAGAGATCAGCAGTGTCCTGGTGATTCCCTTTGTATATCTGGGCCTGTCAGTAAAATAATGTATAAGTAAAATATTAATGAGTGCCGACAGAGTGAGTGAGAGCCTGTGAGAGTCAGAGACAGAGAAGGCAAGAAGAGAAATAGAAGAGTGGGAAAGAGACCAGAAGTCAAAAACCTCCCACACTGTGTTCATACATGACAGGTTCAAACCTGGGTTGTAGAAATTGTAAGGCAGAAGTCTCAAGTCCACAGCACCCAGACCACCCCAGCCATCACCATATTTGTGTAGTATTTACCACACGAAATGTATTGTGAGTGTAAACTTCCCTTCAATTATAAAAGAAAAATCTATCAAGCATAAGAAATGACCCCTCATGTAATATAGGACTAAGTAAATAAATAAATATGTAAATAAATGGGGATTATCTAGGAGGATTTGAAAAAGAAATGAAAAATAAAAACAAAAAGCACAAGAAGACCTGATCACAGGAGAGAATGAATACCATCTGTTGAGAAACAGAGGGCTGCTTCAAAAATTCTGAGACACTTCAGAGTCCAGGGAAATTAAGATTTCAGGAGAATGAAAAGAAACTCATATGTACTGAAGCTTACACTAGAGAAATGAGGCAACTTCTGTACTATGATAGTTACAATAAGGATGCTGATAGAAATGCTATTAGAAATGCTACTGGAAGGTTCTATTATTTATAATTGTATTGAATCCTGCTCCAACTAGGTTGCCAGTAATTAATGAAAAAGGAAGCTGTTATAAATGTGTTAATTCTGATTGAGATCAATTACATAGGTCGACAATTCTAAAAATAACAGATATACATATATATGTATATATATATATATAGATGTATATGTTTATTATATAATCTGAGAGATACTGCCATGGATATGAGGAGACAGAATATGGCTTTTGTCAGAGAGACTTACAAAGCTGAGGCTCCAGTAGCCTAGGTGAAATCACCAACACAACAATCCAAATCTCATCAGTGCTCTGACAACTCTCTTTGTATATCTGGGCCTGTCAATAAAATAAGGATTAAGTAAAATATTACTGAGTGCAGACAGAGTGAGTGAGAGCCTGTGAGAGTCAGAGACAGAGAAGGCGAGAAGAGAAATAGAAGAGTGGGAAAGAGACCAGAAGTCAAAAACCTCCTACACTGTGTTCATTGATGACAGGTTCAAACCTGGCTTGTATAGATTGTAAGGCAGCAGCTCTCATGCCCACAGACCCCATACAGCCCCAGACTTCACCATATGCTGTACTACCAGACCTGACAGTAATGTGTGTCTGAGTGTGTGTCTGTCTGTCTGTGTGTGTCTGTGTGTGCTCAGAGCTCACCTATAGTAGTCTCAGACCATGGGTGTCAAGGTAGCCAACCTCACCTGCAACTTATGTACAGAGAAACTAGCTGGATTGAGCAAGCCAACTAGCCCAGATAGTGGCTAAGCAAGAATGCATATACAAAGGGATTCTCATGTCTCCCTCTCCTGAGTTCCTGATTCAATCCCTTGCCTCACTATCATCCAAACACTGACAATGGGGTAAGCTGGGGCACCCCTCAGAATTCAAGGGCATGAGGCTGAGTAGGCAGTAACATTTGGCTGCCTACTCAGCCTCCAGGCTCTCAGTCCACTAATCAGTGCAGCAGATTAAAAGCCCAGAAAGAACCCAGAAAGAGCTGTGTTTCAACATAGATGGGAACTGTGTTCGACCAAACAACAGTGGATGAACCCGGCCCCTTACACCTACCCTTTGGGTCCGGCAAAGGCAATTGCTCCTGTGGCCTTACAATCCCTGATCATGGTGTCCTTCTGTCCACACATCACACTCAGAGAGATTCCCAGAAGTAGGCATGCATGAGTGTCCCATACAAAGTTGCTCTGCCTGCAGGAAGCACAAACTCCCCGGGCCTTGCTATGGAGAGACAAAAGGAAGATGGATGCCTCCATTGGCTGAATTAGGAGCTTCCTGTGGAGATCACAGCCCCTCCCCTCACCTGAGGGCCTGGCTGCTGCTAATAAAGGCAATTGGAAACACCTGATACCACTTGGGCCCTGAGGACATACTCAGGAATCCCTCCAGGAGCTAGCAGGCTGGCAGACCTCCTGACCCAGGGATAGCTGTGCTCCTAGTTTGGAGGGCCTTCGGGCCAGAGGTGAGAATATTCCCGAGATAAAAGAAAGAACTTCAGGTTTCAAAAGGATTTGAAACCCCAGGAGGCACTTGGAAATGACATTTCACAGCCATCAAAACACCCTCTTTCTGAACCCTGGAAGCTTCCATTTTGCGTGGAAAATCTGGACACTGGTGTGGCCATCAGTACCACAGATCCTTTACATTCGGCCCAATATAGGGAAAGCACAATGTGTGTGCCAGGGTGGTAGAGTTTCACTTCTCTTGACCTGGGCTCTCATGGAATAAGGACAATGATGCGGTGCCAGAAATTGAGGAGGGGTGCATTTTGGCTGAGTGTCAGCCACAGGGCCCTGGAAAATGGGAGTCAAGCACAGAGTGCCTGGACAGCTGCAGCTGGAGATGGACATATGCCTGTTACCAGCAGCAGGAACGCTGTCTCCTCAGTACCCCTCTGTACTATGCCATATGCACATAACTAAGTAATCCAAAGGGCAAAGAAAGGAAAATTTCAACACCATGAAGACCGAGTTCAAGATACATGCACTGACTTCCAGGAAGGGTCCAGTGAAGAAGGCACACAGAGACAGTCTGCGAGACAGAATGACAGTGACTGAAAAGGACAGAAATTCTGGCCCTGTGTTGATCAGGGCCAGAGCACTGAAGACAAACCCTCCATGCCCAAGCATACTTATTACAAATGGCATTGTTATTTTATGTTCACGAGGAAAGGTTACACTTAGAACATCTAGGTCTTAGCCACTCTGAGAAGCAACACTTGGCCTGCAGCCCGCTCTCCAAAACTGCCCTTGCCTATCCAAATTGGAAGTAGTTTTAGTGATGCTCCAGCCAAATGCAGGGTGGCATATTTCATCTCCCTGGTCCAGCCTCAGCCTGTCCTATGTGCAGTGAACTGCACTATGTCCATTTCTTCTTAGACTTACAGTTTTGGTATAGGACTCATTGGACAAAAAGAGCAAGAGGGAAGTAGATGATTTGGCAGCTGTAGTTTGTGCTGAGAGAGATTTGTAGAGTGACAAGAGGTAAACTAATGGCTCTGTGAGATGTCTCTCATGATTGTGGCTCAGAAGGGCCAGGTGTATCCGTATTACTACCCTAATGCAGAGCTGTGCAGGTCTCTAGCTAAAATATATTTTCAGAACTCTACATGTTATATATATATATATATATATATATATATATATATATATAATGAGAGAGAGACAGGAAGACACTGAAGTAGTCAATTTCTACAATCGATGTGAAATGACATTCAGACAATTGATTGCTAAAACCTGGAAAGAAACTGTGCATCATGAAAATAATTGTCGAAAGGACTAAAATCTCCAAATCATTAGCTATATGCAGTTCCAAAGGGACTGATCAAAAAAGGCTCGAGAAGGAACTCATCAAGGAGACTCTCCACATGGACAGGCACCACAAATTTCCTAGACTCGCAACACACACAGGGCATCTACTAGTTCCCAGTGCAAGCCTCAGGGCAAAAACCTCTCCCTCTTCAGTGTCTTTACATCTGAATATAAGAAAAGTGACCAAGGGCCAAGGAGAGCCACAATGGTGTCAATATTGAGATGTAAATCAGAATGTGCCAAGTGTTTTGTACAAAATCACCTGTACCACAGCTGTTCTCTCTCTAGCTCCCACACACACACACAAACACACACTCTCACACTTACAGACACGCACACATCCACTGAGGCACAGGTACAAAGGGAGTTATACACATGCACACTGGACAGCTTGTGCAAGGCAGGGCACTGAGCTGAACCCTGCTTCCCACTTCCTGGAATCACGTGCAGCCTTTTAAGTCCAGCTCTGAGCTCCCATTGTCAGGCTTACTTCAGAAGGCCTGCAGACAGGGCATCATTCATGCTCTGATAGGCCAGAGGTCTAGGCTACAACCAGAACCCCTTCCAGCAATATAATTGGCCAGTGTGCTAGGACACGCCCAGGAGTGTCAATGCCCATAGTCAGTGATTGGCCAGCAACCTTGAGCACCGCCCACACGGCCCTGCATCACACTCATTGAGGAGCTTCTGGAAGGCCCGCCCACCATCCATTTCTGCAGGAAAGAGTGAGAATTCAAAAACCTCCTACACTGTTTTCATTGATAACCGGTTCAAAGCTGGCTTGTAGAGATTGTAAGGCAGCAGCTCTCATGCCCACAGAACCCAGACAGCCCCAGCCTTCACCATATGCCATACTATCAGACCTGACAATAATGTGTGTGTTGTGTCTGTTTGTCTGTCTGTCTATGTCTGTGTGTGCTCAGATCTCACATATAATAATCTCAGAGCATGCGTGGGAAGGTAGCCAGCCTCACCTTCTACTTATGTACAGAGAACCTAGCTGGTCATGGCAATCCAGCTACCCCAGATTCTGGCTAAGCAAGAATGCACATACAAAGGGACTCATGTCTAAATCTCCTGAGTTCCCTATTCAATCCCATGCCTCACTATGTATCATCCAAACACTGCCAATGGGGGAAGCTGGGGAACCCCTAAGAATTCAGGGGCATGAGCCTGTCCAGTAACATTTGGATGCCTACTCAGCCTCCAGGCTCTCAGTCCACTGCTCAGGGTAGCAGATTACAAGTTCAGAAAGTACCCAGAAAGAGCTGTGTTTCAACATAGATGGGAATTGTGTTCGACCAAACAATAGTGGAAGAACCCGGTCCCTTACACCTACCCTTTGGGTCCTGCTAAGGTAAATGATCCTGTTTCCTCACATCCCTGATCATGGTGTCCTGGTGTCCACACATCACACTCATAGAGTTTCCCAGAAGTAGGCATGCATGAGTGTCCCATACAAAGTCTCTCTGCTTGCAGGAAGCACAAACTCCCCGGGCCATGCTATGGATAGACAAAAGAAAGATGGATGCCTCCATTGGCTGAATTCGGAGCTTCCAGTGGAGATCACAGCCCCCCACCTCAACTGAGGGCCTGACTGCTGCTAATAAAGGCAATTGGAAACACCTATTACCACTTGGGCCCTGAGCACATACTCAGGAATCCATCCAGGAGCTAGCAGACCTCAGGCTGGCAGACCTCCTGACCCGGCATAGCTGTGCTCCTAGTTGGGTGGCCATTTTGGCCAGAGGTGAGAATATTCCCTAGAAACAAGAAAGAACTTCAGGTTTCAAAAGGATTTGAAAACCCCATGAGGCACTTGGAAAAGACATTTCACAGCCATCAAACACCCTCTTTCTGAACGCTGGAAGTTTCCATTTAGCTTGGAAATCTGGACAATAGTGTGGCCATCAGTACCACAGAACCTTTACATTCGGCGCAAAAGAGGGAAAGCACAATGTGTGTGTCAGGGTGGTAGAGTTTCACTTCTCTTCACCAGGGCTCTCATGGAATAAGAACAAGGATGCAGTGCAGGAAATTGAGGAGGGCTGCATTTAGGCTTAGTTTCAGCCACAGGGCCCTGGAGAATGGAAGTCAAGCACAGAGGGCCTGGACAGCTGCAACTGCAGATGGACATATGCCTGTTACCTGCAGCAGAAACGCTGTCTCCTCAGTTCCCCTCTGTACCATGCCATATTCACGAGACTAAGTAATCCAAAGGGCAAAGAAAGGAAAATTTCAACACCAGGAAGACAGAGATCACGATGCCTCCACTGAATTCCAGGAAGGGTCCTGAGAAGAAGGCACACAGAGACAGACAGAGATACAGAATGACAGTGACTGAAAAGGACAGAAATTCTGGCCCTGTGTTGATCAGTGCCAGAGCACTGAAGACAAACCCTCCATGCCCATGCATACTTCTTACAAGTGGCTTTGTTATTTTATGATTGTGAGGAAAGGTTACACTTAGAACATCTAGATCTTAGCCCACTCTGAAAGCAAAACTTGGCCTGCAGCCCACTCTCCAATACTGCCCTTGCCTCTCCAAATTGGAAGTACTTTTAGTGATGCTCCAGCCAAATGCAGGCTGGCTTATTTCATCTCCTTGGTCCAGTCTCAGACGGTCCTGTGTGCAGGGAACTGCACTATGTCTATTTTTTCTTTGATTTACAATTTTGGTATAGGAATCGGTGGACAAAAAGAGCAAGAGGGAAGTAGATGATTTGGCAGCTGTAGTTTGTGCTGAGAGAGATTTGTAGAGTGAAAAGAGGTATACAAATGGCTCTGTGAGATGTCTCTCATGACTGTGGCTCAGAAGGGCCAGGTGTATCTGCATTACTACCATAATCCAGAGCTGTGCAGGTCTCTAGCTAAAAATATTTTCAGATCTCTACATGTTACATATATATATATATATATAGAGAGAGAGAGAGAGAGAGAGAGACAGAGAGAGAGAGACAGAGAGAGAGTGAGACCCTGATGTAGTCATTTTCTACAATGGATTTGATATGACATTCAGACAATTGATGGCTAAAACTTGGAGAGAAACTGTGCATCAGGAAAAGAATTGTCCAAAGTAGTAAAATCTCACAATCATTAGGTATATGCAGTTCCAAAGTGACATAGCGAAAAGGCTTGAGAAGGAACTCATCAAGGAGACTCTCCACATGGACAGCACAAGTTTCCTAGTCTGGCAACAGACACAGTACATCTGGTAGTTCGCAGTGCAAGCCTCAGTGCAAAAACCTCTCCCTCTTCAGTATTTTTACATCTGAAAAGGAGAAAAGTGACCTAGGGCCAAAGAGAGCTACAATGGTGTCACTATTGATCTGTAAATCAGAATGTACCAAGTGTTTTGCAAAAAATCAATTTATTATAAACTCTGAGTGATACTGGCATGGAAATGAGGAGACAGAATATGGCTTGTGTCAGAAAGACTTACAAACTGAGGTTCCAATAGCATAGGTGAAATCGCCAAAAGAACAAGCCAGAGCTAAGCAGTGTTCTGCTAACTCTCTTTGTATATCAGTGCCTGTCAGTAAAATAAGTATAAAAGTAAAATATTAATGAGTGCAGACAGAGTGAGTGAGAGCCTGTGAGAGTCAGAGACAGAGAAAGCAAGAAGAGAAATAGAAGAGTGGGAAAGAGACCAGAAGTCAAAAACCTCCCACACTGTGTTCATACATGACAGGTTCAAACCTGGGTTAAAGAGATTGTAAGGCAGCAGTCTCAAGTCCACAGACCCCAGACCACCCCAGGCTTCACCATATGTGTGTAGTATTTACGACATGAAATGTATTGTGAGTGTAAACTTCCCTTTAATTATAAGAGAAAAATCTATCAAGCAGGAGAAATGACCCCTCATGTAATATAGGACTAAATAAATATGCAAATAAATGGGGATGATATAGGAGGATTGAAAAAAATGAAAAATAAAAACAAAAAGCACAAGAAGACCTGATTACAGCAGAAAATGGAAACCATCTGCTGAGAAACAGAGGGCAGCTTCAAAAATTCCGAGACACTTCAGAGTCCAGGGAAATTAATATTTCAGGAGAATGAAAAGAAACTCATATGTACTGAAGCTTACACTAGAGAAAGGAGGCAACTTCTGTACTATGATAGTTACAATAAGGATGCTGATAGAAATGCTATTAGAAATGCTACTGGAAGGTTCTATTATTTATAATTATATTGAATCCTGCTCCAACTAGGTGGCCAATTATTAATGAAAAAGGAAGCTGTTATAAATGTGTTAATTTTGATAAAGATCAACATAGGTGGACAATTCTAAAAATGACAGATATATATAATTGTATGTATATATATACAAACATATATATATATATATATATATATATATATATATGTTTATTATAAAATCTGAAAGAAACTGCCATGGAAATGAGGAGACAGAATATGGCTTGTGTCATAGAGACTTACAAAGCTGTGGCTTCAGTAGCCTAGGTGATATCACCAACAAAACAAGCCAGAGCTCAGCAGTGCTCTGGTAACTCTCTTTGTATATCTTGGCCTGTCAGTAAAATAAGTATATAAGTAAAATATCAATCAGTGAAGAAAGAGTGTGTGAGAGCATGTGAGAGTTAGAGACAGAGAAGGCAAGAAGAGAAATAGATGAGTTGGAAAGAGAACAGAAGTCAAAACCGCCTACACTGTGTTCATTGATGACAGGTTCAAAGTGGATTTTAGAGATTGTAAGGCAGCAGCTCTCATGCCCACAGACCCCATATAACCCCATCCTTCACCATATGATGTACTACCAGACCTGACAGTAATGTGTGTGTGTGTGTGTGTGTGTCTATCTGTGTGGCTATTTCTGTGTGTCTGTATGTGCTCAGAGCTCACCTATAGTAGTCTCAAGGCATGGGTGTGAAGATAGCCAGCCTTACCTGCAACTTATGTACAGAGAACCTATCTGGTCAGGGCAAGCCACCTAACCCAGATTCTGGCTAAGCAAGAATGCATATGCAAAGGTACTCTCATGTCTCCCTCTGCTGTGTTCCCGATTCAGTCCCATGCCTCACTATCATCCAAACACTGCCAACGGGGTAAGCTGGGGCACCCCTCGGAATTCAGGGGCATGAGCCTGTCTAGTTACGTTTGGCTGCCTACTCAGCCTCCAGACTCTCAGTCCACTGCTCAGGGCAGCAGATGACCAGCCCAGAAAGAGCTGTGTTTCAACATAGATGAGAACTGTGTTTGACCAAACAATAGTGGATAAAACCGGCCCTCACAATTACTCTTTGGGTCCGGCTAAAGCAATTACTCCTGTGGCCTCACAATCCATGATCATTGGGTCCTGGTGTCCACACATCACACTCAGAGAGATTCCCAGAAGTAGGCATGCATAAGTGTCCCATACAAAGTCGCTCTGCTTGCAGGAAGCACAAACTCCCCGGGCTCTTGCTATGGAGAGACGAAAGGAAGATGGATGCCTCCATTGGCTGAATTAGGATCTTCCAGTGGAGATCATGGCCCCGCCAACACCTGAGGGCCTGGCTGCTGCTAATAATTGCAATTGGAAACACCTGTTACCACTTGGGACCTGAGGACATACTCAGCAATCCCTCCAGGAGCTAGCAGGCTGGAAGACCTCCTGATCCCGGGATAGCTGTGCTCCTAGTTGTGAGGGACATCGGGCCAGAGGTGAGAATATTCCCTAGATACAAGAAATAACTTCAGGTTTCAAAAGGATTTGAAACCCCAGGAGGCACTTTGATACGCCATTTCACAGCCATCAAAACACCCTCTTTCTGAACCCTGGAAGCTTCCGTTTTGCATTCAAAATCTGGACACTGGTGTGGCCATCAGTACCACAGATCCTTTACATTCAGCCCAATAGTGGGAAAGCACAATGTGTGTGCTACGGTGGTAGAGTTTCACTTCTCTTGACCTGGGCTCTCATGGAATAAGGACAAGAATGCGGTGCAGGAAATTGAGGAGGGCTGCATTTAGGCTGAGTGTCAGACACAGGGTTCTGGAGAATGGGAGTCAAGCACAGAGGGCACCGATAGCTGCAGCTGGAGATGTACATATGCCTGTTACCTGCAGCAGGAACACTATCTCCTCAGGTCCCCTCTGAACTATGCCATATGCACGAGACTAAATAATCCAAAGGACAAAGAAAGGAAAATATCAACACGAAGAAGACCGAGTTCACGATGCATGCAATGACTTCCAGGAAGGGTCCAGGGAAGAAGGCATGTAGAGACAGTCAGAGAGAGAGAATGACAGTATTGAAAAGGACAGAAATTCTGGCCCTTTGTTGATCAGTGCCAGAGCACTGAAGACAAACCCTCCATGCCCATGCATATTTCTTACAAGTGGCTTTGTTATTTTATTTTTGTGAGGAAAGGTTACACTTAGAACATCTAGATCTTAGCCCACTCTGAGAAGCAAGACTTGGCCTGCAGTCCACTCTCCAAAACTGCCCTTGTCTCTCCTAATTGGAAGTAGTTTTAGTGATGCTCCAGACAAATGCAGGCTGGCCTATTTCATCTCCCTGGTCCAGCCTCAGCCTGTACTGTGTGCAAGGAACTGCACTATGTCTATTTCTTCTTTGATTTATAGTTTTGGTATAGGACTCGGTGGACAAAAAGAGCAAGAGGGAAGTAGATTATTTGGCAGCTGCAGTTTGTGCTGATAGAGATTTGTAGAGTGACAAGAGGTAAACGAATGGCTCTGTGAGATGTCTCTCATGACTTTGGCTCAGAAAGGCCAGGTGTATCCTAATTACTACCCAAATCCAGAGCTGTGCAGGTCTCTAGCTAAAATATATTTTCAGACCTCTATATGTTATATATATATATATATATAGAGAGAGAGAGAGAGAGAGAGCGCAAGACACTGATCTAGTCATTTTCTACAATGGATGCAATATGACATTCAGACAATTGATTGCTAAAACCTGGAGAGTAGCTGTGCATCAGGAAAAGAATTGTCCAAAGGAGTAAAATCTCATCCAGGAGACCCTCCACATGGACAGGCACCACAAGTTTCCTAGTCTGGCAACACACACTGGGCAGCTGCTAGTACCCAGTGCAAGCCTCAGGGAAAAATCCTCTCCCTCTTCAGTGTCTTTACATCTGAAAATAAGAAAAGTTTCCAAGGGCCAAGGAGAGCTACAATGGTGTCAATATTGAGCTGTAAATCAGAATATGCCAAGAGTTTTGCACAAAATCACCTCTGCCACAGTGATTCTGTTGTTCTCTCTCTATCCCTCCCTCACATACTCACACAAACACACACAAACACACACTATCGTAGTTACACACACGCACACATCCACAGAGGCACAAGCACAAACGGAGTTATACACATGCACACTGGACAGCTTCAGCAAGGTAGGGCCCTGGGTGAACCATGCTTCACACTTCCTGCAAGCACGCACAGTCTTTTAAAGCCATCTCTGAGCTCTCATTGTCGGGCTTACTTCAGAAGGCCTGCAGACAGGGCACCAGCCATGCTCTGATATGCCAGAGGTCTAGGCCACGCCCAGAACCCCTGCCAGCATTATCATTGACCAGTGTGCTAGGACACGCCCAGGAGTGTCAAGGCTTCTAGTCAGTGATTGGCCAGCAATTTGAGCACCGCCCACACGGCACTGTAGCAGGCTCATTGGGCACCCTCTGGAAGGCCCCCCCACCAGCCACTTCTGCTGGAAAGAAATGAGAATTCAAAAACCTCCTACACTGTGTTCATTGATGACACGTTCAAAGTTGCCTTGTAGAGATTGTAAGGCAGCAGCTCTCAGGTCTAAAGACCCCAGACAGCCCCAGCCTTCACCATATGCTGTACTACCAGACCTGACAGTAATGTGTGTGTGTGTGTGTGTGTGTCTGTCTGTCTGTTTGTCTGTCTGTGTCTGTGTGTGCTCAGAGCTCACCTATAGTAGTCTCAGAGCATGGGTGAGAAGGTAGCCAGCCTCACCTGCAACTTATGTACAGAGAACCTAGCGGGTAGGGAAAGCCAGCTAGCCCAGATTCTGGCTAAGCAATAATGCACATGCAAAGGGACTCTCATGTCTCCCTCTCCTGAGTTCCCGATTCAATCTCATGCCTCACTATCATCCAAACACTGCCCACGGGGTAAGCTAGGGCAACACTCAGAATTCAAGGGCAGGAGCCTGTCCAGTCACGTTTGGCTGCCTACTCAGCCTCCAGACTCTCAGGTCACTGCTCAGGGCAGCAGATTACAAGCCCAGAATGAACCCAGAAAGAGCTGTTTCTCAACATGGATGGGAACTGTGTTTGACCAAACAATAGTGGATGAACCCGGCCCCTCACAACTACCCTTTGGGTCCGGCTAAGGCAATTGCTCCTGTGGCCTCACAATCCCTGATCATGGTGTCCTGGTGTCCACACATTACACTCAGAGAGATTCCCAGAAGTAGGCATGCATGAGTGTCCCATACAAAGTCGCTTTGCTTGCAGGAAGGACAAACTCAGATGGCCCTTGATATGGAGAGACAAAAGGAAGATAGATGCCTCCATTGGCTGAATTAGGATCTTCCAGTGAGATCACAGCAGGGCCCCTCACCTGAGGGCCTGGCTGCTGTTAATAAAGGCAATTGGAAACACCTGTTACAACTTGGGGCCTGAGGACATACTCAGGATTCCCTCCAGGAGCTAGCAGTCTGGCAAAACTCCTGACCCCGGGATAGCTGTGCTCCTAGTTGGGAGGGCCTTCGGGCCAGAGGTGAGAATATTCCCTAGATACAAGAACGAACTTCAGGTTTCAAAATGAATTGAAACCCCAGGAGGCACTTGGAAAGACATTTCACAGCCATGAAAACACCCTCTTTCTGAATCTTGGAAGATTCTGATTTGCATGGAAAATCTGGATACTGGCGTGGCCATCATTACCACAGAACCTTTACATTCGGCCCAATAGAGGGAAAGCACAATGTGTGTGCCAGGTTGGTAGAGTTTCACTTCTCTTGACCTGGGCTCTCATGCAATAAGGACAAGGATGTGGTTCAGGAAATTGAGGAGGGCTGCATTTAGGCTGAGTGTCAGCCACAGGGCCCTGGAGAATGGGAGTCAAGCACAGAGGGCCTGGACAGTTGCATCTGGAGATGGACATATGCCTGTTACCTGAAGCAGGACGCTATCTCCTAAGTTCTCCTCTGTACTTCGCCATATGCACGAGACTAAGTAATGCGAAGGGTAAAGAAAGGAAAATTTCAACACCAGGAAGACAGAGTTCACGATGCATGCACTGACTTCCAGGAAGGGTCCACGGAAGAAGGCACGCAGACACAGTCAGAGAGACAGAATGACAGTGAGTGAAATGGACAAATTCTGGCCCTGTGTTGCTCAGTGCAAGAGCACTGAACAAACCCTCCATGCCCATGCATACTTCTTACAAGTGGCATTGTTATTTTATGTTTGTGAGGAAAGGTTACACTTAGAACATCTAGGTCTTAGCCCACTCTGAGAAGCAACACTTGGCCTACAGCCCACTCTCCAAAATTGCCCTTGCCTCTCCATATGGAAGTAGTTTTAGTTACATTTGGCTTATTAGAGGGAAAGCATAATGTGTGTGCCAGGGGGATAGAGTTTCACTTCTCTTGACTGTGGTGTCTCATGGAATAAGGACAAGGACGCTGTGCAGGAAGGTGAGGAGGGCTGCATTTAGGCTGAGTGTCAGCCTCAGGGCCCTGGAGAATGGGAGTCAAGCACAGAGGGCCTGGACAGCTGCAGCTGCAGATGGTCATATGCCTGGACCCTTCAGCATCAACGCCGTCTCCACAGTTCCCCTCTGTACTACACCATGTGCAGGAGATTAAATAAAACAAAGGGCAAAGAAAGGAAAATTTCAAAATCAGGATGACTGAGTTCACAATGCATGCACTGACTTCCAGGGAAGAAGGCACGTAGAGACAGTCAGAGAGACAGAATGGTCCAGCCTCAGCCTGTCCTGTGTGCAGGGAACTGCACTATGTCTATTTATCCTTATATAAATGATATGGCTCTGTGAGATGTCTTTCATTACTGTGGCTCAGATGAGCCAGGTGTATTCATTTTAGTATCCTAATACAGAGCTGTGCATGTCTCTAGCTAAAAAATATTTTCAGACCTCTCCAAGTTACATATATATATATATAGAGAGAGAGAGAGACACTGATATAGTAATTTTCTACAATGTATTCGATATGACATTCAGACAATTGATTGCTAAAACCTCAAGAGAAAAAGTGCATCAGGAAAAGAATTGTCCAAAGGAGTAAATTCTCCAAATCATTAGCTATATGCAGCTCCAACGGGACCAATAGAAAAAGGCTTGAGAAGGAACTCATCCAGGAGACTCTCCACATGAACAGGCACCACAAGTTTCCTAGTCTGTCAACACACACAGGGCAGCTGCTAGTTCCCAGTGCAAGCCTCAGGGCAAAAACCTCTCCCTCTTCAGTGTCTCAGAATTCAAAAACCTCCTAAACTGTGTTTATTGATGACAGGATCAAACCTGGCTTGTAGATATTGTAAGGCAGCAGCTCTCATGCCCACAGACCCAGCCTTCACCATATACTGTACTACCATACCTGACAGTAATGTGTGTGTGTGTGTGTCTGTCTGTCTGTCTGACTGTGTGTGTCTGTGTGTGTTTAGAGCTCACCTGTAGTAGTCTCAGAGTATGGGTTTCAAGGAAGCCAGCCTCACCTGCAACTTATGTACAGAGAACCTAGCTGGTCAGGGCAAGCCAGCTAGCCCAGATTCTCACTAAGCAAGAATGCATATTCAAAGGGACTCTCATGTCTAAATCTCCTGAGTTTTCTATTCAATCTCATGCCTCACTATCTATCATCCAAACACTGCCAACGGGGGAAGCTGGGGAATCCCTCAGAATTCAGGGGCATGAGTCTGTCCAGTCACGTTTGGCTGCCTACTCAGCTTCCAGGCTCTCAGTCCACTGCTCAGGGCAGCAGATTACAAGCCCAGAAAGAGCTGTGTCTCAACATAGATGGGAACTGTTTTTGACCAAACAATAGTAGATGAACCCGGTCCCTTACACCTACCCTTTGGGTCCGGCTAAGGCAATTGCTCCTGTGGCCTCACATCCCTGATCATGATGTCCTGGTGTCCACACATCACACTCAGAGAGATTCCCAGAAGTAGGCATGCATGAGTCTCCCATACAAAGTCTCTCTGTTTGCAGGAAGCACAAACTCCCCGGGCCCTTGCTATGGACAGACAAAAGAAAGATGGATGCCTCCATTGGCTGAATCTGGAGCTTCCAGTGGAGATCACAGCCCCGAACCTCACCTGAGGGCCTGGATGCTGTTAATAAAGGCAATTGGAAACACCTGTTACCACTTGGGCCCTGAGGACATACTCAGGAATCCCTCCAGGAACTAGCAGGCTGGCAGACCTCCTGACCCCTGGATAGCTGTGCTCCTAGTTGGGCGGCCCTTCTGACAGAGGTGAGAATATTCCCTAGATACAAGAAAGAACTTCAGGTTTCAAAAGGATTTGAAAACCCCATGAGGCACTTGGAAAAGACATTTTACAGCCATCAAAACACCCTCTTTCAGAATCCTGGAAGCTTCCCTTTTGCGATCCTTTACATTCAGCTTAATAGAGGGAAAGCACAATGTGTCTGCCAGGGGGATAGAGTTTCACTTCTCTTCACCTGGTCTCTCATGGAATTAGGACAAGGACGCTGTGCAGGAAGGTGAGTAGGGCTTCATTTAGGCTGAGTGTCAGCCTCAGGACCCTGGAGAATGGGAGTCAAGCACAGAGGGCCTGAACAGCTGCAGCTACAGATGGACATATGCCTGGAACCTGCAGCAGCAACGCTGTCTCAAGAGTTCCCCTCTGTACTACACCAAGTGCAGGAGACTAAATAATCCAAAGGGCAAAGAAAGGAAATTTTCAACTCCAGGATGACTGAGTTCACGATGCATGCACTGACTTCCTGTAAGGGCCTAGGGAAGAAGGCACGTAGAGACAGTTAGAGAGACAGAATGACAGAGACAGAAAAGGACTGAATGTCTGGCCCTGTGTTGATCAGTGCCAGAGCACTGAAGACAAAACCTCCATGCCCATGCCTACTTCTTACAAGTGGCATTGTTATTTTATGTTTGTGAGGAAAGGTTACACTTAGAACAACTAGGTCTTAACCACTCTGAGAAGCAACACTTGGCCGGCAGCCCACTCTCCAAAACTGCCCCTGCCTCTCCAAATTGGATGCAGTCTTAGTGATGCTCCAGCCAAGATGCAGGCTGGCGTATTGCATCTCCCTCGTTCAGCCTCAGACTGTCCTGTGTGCAGGGAACTTCACTATGTCTATTTCTTCTTTGATTTACAGTTTTGGGATAGGACTCAGTGGAGAAAAAGAGCAAAAGTGAAGTAGATGATTTGGTAGCGGTAGTTTGTGCTGAGAGAGATTTGTAGAGTGATAAGAGGTATAGGAATGGCTCTGTGAGATGTCTCTCATGGCTGTGGATCAGAAAGGCCAGGTGTATCCTCATTACTACCCTAATCCAGAGCTGTGCAGGTCTCTAGCTAAGAAATATTTTCAGATCTCTACATGTTACATATATATATATATTTAATTATATATATATGAATATATATATATATATAGAGAGAGAGAGAGAGAGAGACACTGATGTAGTACTTTTCTACAATGTATTCGGTATGACATTCAGACAATTGAATGCTAAAATCTGGAGAGAAACAGTGCATCGGGAAAATAATTTTCCAAAGCAGTAAAATCTCAAAATCATTAGCTATATGCAGCTCCAACGGAACAGAGCGAAAAAGGCTTGAGAAGGAACTCATCAAGGAGACTCTCCACATGGACAGGCACCAGAAGTTTCCTACTCTGGCAACAGACACAGTCCATCTGGTAGTTCCCAGTGCAAACCTCAGGGCAAAAACCTCTCCCTCTTCAGTATTTTTACATCTGAAAAGAAGAAAAGTGACCAAGGGCCAAAGAGAGCTACAATGGTGTCAATATTGATCTGTAAATCAGAATGTACCAAGTGTTTTGCAAAAAAATCAGTTTATTATAAACTCTGAGTGATACTGGCATGGAAATGAAGAGACATAATATGGCTTGTGTCAGAAAGACTTACAAACTGAGGCTCCAGTATCATAGGTGAAATCGCCAATACAACAAGCAAGAGCTAAGCAGTGCTCTGGTAACTCTCTTTGTATATCAGGGCATGTCAGTAAAATAAGCATATAAGTAAAATATTAATGATTGAAGACAGAGTGTGTGAGAGCATGTGAGAGTTAGAGACAGAGAAGGAGAGAAGAGACATAGATGAGTTGGAAAGAGACCAGAATTCAAAAACCTCCTACACTGTGTTCATTGATGACAGGTTCAAACCTGTCTTGTAGAGATTGTAAGGCAGCAGCTCTCATGCCCAGATACCCCAGACAGCCCCATCCTTCACCATGTGCTGTACTACCAGAACTGACAGTAATGTGTGTGTGTGTGTGTCTGGCTATGCAGCTATAGTAGTCTCTGAGCATGGGTGGCAATGTAGCCAGCCTCACCAACAACTTATGTACAGAGAACCTAGCTGGTTAGGGAAAGCCAGCTAGTCTAGATTCTGGCTAAGCAAGAATGCATATGCAAAGGGACTTTCATGTCTCTCTCTCCTGAGTTCCCGATTCAATCTCATGACTCACTATTATCCAAACACTGCAAATGGGGGAAGCTGGGGCACCCCTCAGAATTCAGGGGCAGGACCCTGTCCAGTCACGTTTGGCTGCATACTCAGCCTCCAGGCTCGCAGTACAATTCTCAGTGGACAGCAGATTACAAGCCCAGAAAGAACCCAGAAAGAGCTGTTTCTGAACATAGATGGGAACTGTGTTTGACCAAACAATAGTGGATGGACTTGGCCCATTACACCTCCCATTTGGGTCCTGCTAACGAAAATGCTCCTGTGGCCTCACAATCCCTGATCATGGTGTCCTGGTGTCCACACATCACACTCAGAGATTCCCAGAAGTAGGCATCCATGAGTGTCCCATACAAAGTCGCTCTGCTTGCAGGAAGCACAAATTTCCGGGCCCTTGCTGGGAAGAGACAAAAGGAAGATGGATGCCTCCATTGGCTGAATTAGGAGTTTCCAGTGGAGATCGCAGGCCCGCCCCTCACTTGATGGCCTGGCTGCTAATAAAGGCAATTGGAAACACCTGTTACCACTTGGGACCTGAGGACATAATACTCAGGAATCCCTCCAGGAGCTAGCAGGCTGGCAGACCTCCTGACCCCAGGATAGCTGTACTCCTAGATGGGAGGGCCTTCTAGCCAGAGATGAGAATATGCCTTAGATACAAGAAAGAACTTCAGGTTTCAAAAGGACTTGAAACCCCATGCGGCACTTGGAAAAGACATTGCACAGCCATGAAAATACCCTCTTTCAGAACCCTGGAAGTTTCCGTTTTGCGTGGAAAATCTGGACACTGGTGTGGCCATCAGTACCACAGATCCTTTACATTCGGCCCAATAGAGGGAAAGCAAAATGTGTGTGCCAGGGGGATAGAGATTCACTTCTCTTGACCTGGGCTCTCATGGAATAAGGACAAGGATGCGGTGCAGGAAATTGAAGAGGGTTGCATTTAGGCTGAGTGTCAGCCTCAGAGCCCTGGAGAATGGGAGTCAAGCACAGAGAGCCTGGACAGCTGCAGCTGGAGATGGACATATGCCTGTTACCGGCAGCAGGATCACTGTCTCCTCAGTTACCCAATGTACTACGCCATATGCAGGAGACTGAATAATCCAAAGGGCAAAGAAAGGAAAATTTCAACACCAGGAAGTCCAAATTCGCGATGCATGCACTGACTTCCATAAGGGCCCAGTGAAGAAGGCACATAGAGACAGTCAGAGGGACAGGATGACAGAGAGAGAAAAGGACTGAAATTCAGGCCCTGTTTTGATCAGTGCCAGAGCACTGAAGACAAACCCTCCATGCCCATGCATACTTCTTACAAGTGACATTGTAATTTTATATTTGTGAGGAAAGGTTACACTTAGAATATCTAAGTCTTAGCCCACTCTGAGAAGCAACACTTGGCCTTCAGCCCTCTCTCCAAAACTGTCCTCGCCTCTCCAATTTGTAAGTAGTCTTAGTGATGCTCCAGCCACGATGGAGGCTGGCGTATTGCAACTCCTTGGTCCAGCCTCAGACTGTACTGTGTGCAGGGAACTGCACTATGTCTATTTCTTCTTTGATTTACAGTTTTGGGATAGGACTCGGTGTACAAAAAGATCAAGAGGGACGTAGATGATTTGGCAGTGGTAGTTTGTGCTGAAGGAGATTTGTAGTGTGTTGAGGTATACGAATGGCTCTGTGAGATGTCTCTCATGACTGTGGCTCAGAAGGGCCAGGTGTATCCGCATTACTACCCTAATCCAGAGCTGTGAAGGTCTCTAGGTAAAAAATATTTTCAGATCTCAACATGTTATATATATATAAAGAGAGAGAGAGAGAGAGATGGAAAGAGAGAGAGAGAGAGAGATTGATGTAGTCATTTTCTACAATGGATTCGATATGACATTCAGACAATTAATTGCTAAAACCTGGAGAAAATCTGTGCATCAGGAAAAGAATTGTCCAAAGGAGTAAAATCTCAAAATCATTAGCTATATGCAGCTCCAACTGGACATAGCGAAAAAGGATTGAGAAGGAACTCATCAAGGAGACTCTCCACATGGACAGGCACCACAAGTTTCCTAGTCTGGCAAAGGACACAGTGCATCTGGTAGTTCCCAGTGCAAGCCTCAGGGCAAAAACCACTCCCTCTTCAGTGTTTTTACATCTGAAAAGAAGCAAAGTGACCAAGGGCCAAAGAGAGCTACAATGGTGTCAATATTGAGCTGTAAATCAGAATGTACCAAGTGTTTTGCAAAAAAAAATCACTTTATTATAGACTCTGAGTAATACTGGCATGGAAATGAGGAGACAGAATATGGCTTGTGTCAGAAAGACTTACAAACTGAGACTCCAGTAGCCTAGGTGAAATCGCCAACACAACAAGGCAGAGCTCAGCACTGCTCTGGTAAATCTCTTGTTATATCTGGGCCTGTCAGTAATATAAATATATAAGTAAAATATTAATGAGTGAAGACAGAGTGTGTGAGAGTTAGAGACAGAGAAGGCGAGAAGAGAAATAGATGAGTTGGAAAGAGACCAGAATTCAAAAACCTCCTACACTGTGTTCATTGATTACAGGTTCAAACCTGGCTTGTAGAGATTGTAAGGCAGCAGCTCTCATGCCCACAGACCCCAGACAGCCCCAGCCTTCACCATATGCTGTACTACCAGACCTACCATGAATGTGTGTGAGTGTGTCTGTCTGTCTCTCTGTCTGTCAGTGTGTGTCTGTGTGTGCTCAGAACTCACTTATAGTAGTCTCAGAGCATGGGTGGCAAGGTAGCCAGCCTCACCTGCAACTTATGTACAGAGAACCTAGCTGGTTAGGGAAATCCAGCTAGCCCAGATTCTGGCTAAGCAAGAATGCATATGCAAAGGGACTCTCATGTCTCGCTATCCTGAGTTCCCTATTCAAACTCATGCCTCACTATCATCCAAAAACTGCCAACGGGGGAAGCTGGGGCACCCCTCAGAATTCAGGGGCAGGACCCTGTCCAGTCATGTTTGGTTGCATACTCAGCATACAGGCTCGCAGTCCACTTCTCAGTGGACAACAGATTACAAGGCCAGAAAGAACCCAGAAAGAGCTGTTTCTCAACATATATGGGAACTGTGTTTGACCAAAAAATAGTGGATGAACCTGGCCCCTAACACCTCCCCTTTGGGTCCGGCTAAGGCAATTGCTCCTGTGTCCTAAAATCCCTGATCATGGTGTCCTGGTGTCCACACATCACACTCAGAGAGATTCCCAGAAGTAGGCATGCATGAGTTTCCCATACAATGTCGCTCTGCTTGCAGGAAGCACAAACTCCCCGGGCCCTTGCTATGGAGAGACAAAAGGAAGATGGATGCCTCCTTTGGCTGAATTAGGAGCTTCCAGTAGAGACCACAGCCCCGCCCCTCACCTGAGGGCCTGGCTGATTCTAATAAAGGCAACTGGAAACACCTGTTACCACATGGGCCCTGAGGACATACTCAGGAATCCCTCCAGGAGCTAGCAGGCTGGCAGACCTCCTGACCCAGGGATAGCTGTGCTCCTACTTGGGAGGGCCTTCTGGCCAGGGGTGAGAATATTCCCTAGATACCAGAAAGAACTTCAGGTTTCAAAAGGATTTGAAACCCTAGGAGGCACTTGGAAAAGTCATTTCACAGCCATCAAAACACCCTCTTTCTGAACCCTGGAAGCTTCCATTTTGCGTGGAAAATCTGGACACTGGTGTGGCCATCAGTACCACAGATCCTTTACATTCGGCTCAATAGAGGGAAAGCACAATGTGTGTGTCAGGGTGGTAGAGTTTCACTTCTCTTGAACTGGGCTCACATGGATTAAGGACAAGGATGCTCTGCAGGAAATAGAGGATAGCTGCATTTAGGCTGATTGTCAGCCACAGGTCCCTGCAGAATGGGAGTCAAGCACAGGGGATCTGGACAGATGCAGCTGGAGATGGACATATGCCTGTTACCTGCCACAGGAACGCTGTCTCCTCAGTTCCCCTCTGTTCTACGCCATATTCTTTAGACTAAGTAATGCAAAGGGCAAAGAAAGGAAAATTTCAACACCAGAAAGACGGTGTTCATGATGCATGCACTGACTTCCACGAAGGGTCCAGGGAAGAAGGCATATAGAGACAGTCAGAGAGACAGAATGACAGTGACTGAAAAGGACAAATACTGGCCCTTTGTTGATCAGTGCCAGAGCACTGAAGACAAACCCTCCATGCCCATGCATACTTCTTACAAGTGGCATTGTTATTTTATGTTTGTGAGGAAAGGTTACACTTAGAACATCTAGGTCTTAACCCACTCTGAGAAGCAACACTTAGCCTACAGCCCACTCTCCAAAACTGCCCGTGCCTCTCCAAATTGGAAGTAGTTTTAGTTATTCTCCAGCCAAATGCAGGCTGGCATATTTCATCACCCTGTTCCAGCCTCAGCCTGTTGGGTGTGCAGGGAACTGCACTATGTCTATTTCTTCTTTGATTTACAGTTCTGGGATAGGACTTGGTGGACAAAAAGAGCAAGACTGAAGTAGATGATTTGGCAGCTGTACTTTGTGCTTAGAGAGATTTATAGAGTGACAAGAGGTAAACGAATGGCTCTGTGAGATGTCTCTCATGACTGTGGCTCAGAAGGGCCAGGTCTATCCACATTACTACCTGAATGCAGAGCCTTGCATGTCTCTAGCTTAAATATATTTTCAGAGAGAAATAAAGAGCAAGACACTGATGTAGTCATTTTCTACAATGGATGTGATATGACATTCAGACAATTGATTGCTAAAACCTGGAGAGAAACTGTGTATCAGGAAAAGAACACTCAAGTAAAAGGTCAAAGTTTCATGGGTGGAGGGAAGAAGTGTTAACTTTCTGGCATATGAAGGTGAGAAGTGCCTAGAGCAGATCGATAGTTACATGGACAACGAAGGAAGCATGGGTTGGAAGCACTGCTGGTGGAGATGCCAGTGAAATATGTGGAATCCCAGGACCCTGTTTTGAGCCCCTGCTCACCACTTACCCAGCTAGGGAAAAGCTGGGCTAGTGTCAAATCAGAACTGCAGCTGTCTCTCTGTCTCTCTTCCTGCTTGGGCCCTGCTCTCTCAATTTATGACTGATTCCTTCTCCTCAGTAAGAAAGTTACAAATGATGTACAGAAATACAGGGAAAGTGGGAAAATTACCCCCGTGCCCACTATTACATGTAACTGTTGACTGTAAAGCATTCATCCCCCAAGAAAGAACAGAATAAATATTTGTGAGGTTAAAAGACTTGTAGGTTAAATCGTGAACTTTCTTTAGAGCCATGCAATACTAATCCATTGTGCATTGGATGTCACTGTCAAAAAAAGTGCAGTAGTAGTTGTAGTAGTGTGTAGAATCTGCAAAAGGAAATGTATCGTGTGTCAAAAGTTCCCTTCAATTATAAGAGAAAATCTATCAGGCAGAAGAAATGACCCCTCATGTGATATGGGACTAAATAAATAAATAAATATGCAAATAAATGGGGATGATCTAGGAGGATTTGAAAAAAATAAAAACAAAACCACAGGAAGACCTGATTACAGCAGAAATATAGAAAACGTCTGCTGAGAAACACAGGGCTGCTTCAAAACTTCCCAGACACTTCAGGGTCCATTCAATTTAAGAATTCCCGAGAATGAAAAGAAAGGCATACGTATTAAAGCTTACACTAGAAAATGGAGGCAAGTTCTGTGCTATGATATTTACAATGAGAATACTGATAGAAAGGCTATTGGAAATGCTCCTGGTAGGCTTATAATTTATAATTGTAGTGAATCCTGCTCCAAATATGTGACCAATTATTTATGAATAATGAGGCTGTTATAAATGTGGTAATTCTGCATTAAGATCAAATAAAAAGGTCAAGAATTCTAAAAATGACTGATATATATATATATATATATATATATATATATATATATATGTACATATATGTAAGAGTATCTTTATTATAGACCCTGAGGGATACTGGCATGGCTATGAGGAGACAGAGTATGGCTTGTGCCAGAGAGACTTACAAAGCTGAGGCTCCGGAAACCTAGGTGAAATCACCAAAAAAACAGCCAGAGATCAGCAGTGTCCTGGTGATTCCCTTTGTGTATCTGGGCCTGTCAGTAAAATAATGTATAAGTAAAATATTAATGAGTGCCGACAGAGTGAGTGAGAGCCTGTGAGAGTCAGAGACAGAGAAGGCAAGAAGAGAAATAGAAGAGTGGTAAAGAGACCAGAAATCAAAAACCTCCCACACTGTTTTCATACATAACAGGTTCAAACCTGGGTTGTAGAGATTGTAACGCAGAAGTCTCAAGTCCACAGAACCCAGACCACCCCAGCCTTCACCATATGTGTGTAGTATTTACCACACGAAATGTATTGTGAGTGTTAACTTCCCTTCAATTTTAAGAGAAAAATCTATCAAGCAGAAGAAATGACACCTCATGTAATATAGCACTAAATAAATATGCAAATAAATGGGGAAGATCTAGGAGGATTTGAAAAAAATGAAAAATAAAAACAAAAAGCACATGAAGACCTGATTACAGCAGAATATGAAAACCGTATGCTGAGAAACAGAGGGCTGCTTCAAAAATTCTGAGACACTTCATAGTCCAGGGATATTAAGATTTCAGGAGAATGAAAAGAAACTCATATGTACTGAATCTTACACTAGAGAAAGGAGGCAAGTTCTGTACTATGATAATTACAATAAGGATGCTGATAGAAATGCTATTAGAAATGCTACTGGAAGGTTCTATTATTTATAATTGTATTGAATCCTGCTCCAACTAGGTGGCCAATTATTAATGAACAAGGAAACTGTTATAAATGTGTTAATTCTGATTAAGATCAATTACATAGGTTGAAAATTCCAAAATTACAGATATATATATATATGTATATTTATATATGTATATATATATGTATATGGATTTATATCTTTATTATAAAGTCTGAGACATACTGCCATGGATATACGGAGACAGAATATGGCTTGTGTCAGAGAGATTTACAAAGCTGAGGCTCCAGTAGCCTAGGTGAAATCAACAAGACAACAAGCCAGAGCTCAGCAATGCTCTGGCAACTCTCTTTGTATATCTTGGCCTGTCTACTACCAGACCTGACAGTAATGTGTGTGAGTGTATGTCTGTCTGTCTGTCTGTGTGTGTCTGTGTGTGCATGATGTGTGTGCATGATGTCTCTCATGATTGTGGCTCATAAGGGCCAGGTGTATCCGCATTACTACGCTAATCCAGAGCTGTGCAGGTCTCTAACTTAAAAATATTTTAAGACCTCTACATGTTATATATATATGAGACACAGAGAGAGAGACACTCATGTATTCATTTTCGACAATGGATTCGATATGACATTCAGACAATTGATTGCTAAAACCTGGAGAGAATCTGTGCATCAGGAAAAGAATTGTCCAAAAGAGTAAAATCTCCAAATCATTTGCTCTATGCAGCTCCAACGGGACCTATCAAAAAGGCTCAAGAAGGAACTCATCCAGGAGACTCTCCACATGGACAGGTACCACAAGTTTCCTAGTCTGGCAACACACACAGGGCAGCTGCTAGTTCCCAGTGCAAGCCTCAGGGCAAAAAACCTCTCCCTCTTCAGTGTCTCAGAATTCAAAAACCTCCTACACTGTGTTCATTGATGACAGGTTCAAACCTGGCTTATAGAGATTGTAAGGCAGCAGCTCTCATGCCCACCGACCCCAGACAGCCCCTGCCTTTACAATATGCTATACTACCAGACCTGAGAGTAATGTGTGTCTGTTTGTCTGTCTGACTGTATGTGTCTGTGTGTGCTCAGAGCATTGGTGTCAAGGTATCCAGCCTCACCGGCAACTTATGTACAGAGAAGCTAGCTGGTCAGGACAAGCCAGCTAGCCCAGATTCTAGCTAAGCAAGAATGCATATTCAAAGGGAGTCTCATGTCTAAATCTCCTGAGTTCCCTATTCAATCCCATGTGTCACTATCTATCATCCGGGGGAAAGCTGGGGCACCCCTCAGAATTCAGGGCCATGAGCCTGTCCAGTCACATTTGGCTGCCTACTCAGCCTCCAGGCTCTCAGTACACTGCTCAGGGCAGCAGATTACAAGCACAGACAGTACCCAGAAATAGCTGTGTTTCAACATAGATGGGAACTGTGTTCGACCAAAAATAGTGGATGAACCCGGTCATTTACACCTACCCTTGGGTCCGGCTAAGGCAATTGCTCCTGTGGCCTCACATCCCTTATCATGGTGCCCAGTGTCCACACATCACAATCAGAGAGAATCCCAGAAGTCGGCATGCATGAGTGTCCCATACAAAGTCTCTCTGCTTGCAAAAAGCACAAACTCAACTGGCCCTTGCTATGGACAGACAAAAGAAAGATGGATGCCTCCATTGGCTGAATTCGGAGCTTACAGTGGAGATCACAGCCCCGCCCCTCACCTGAGGGCCTGGCTGCTGCTAATAAAGGCAATTTTAAACACCTGTTACCACTTGGGCCCTGAGGACATACTAAGGAATCCCTCCAGGAGCTAGCAGGCTGGCAGATCTCCTGCCCCGGGGATAGCTGTGCTCCGAGTTGGATGGCCCTTATGGCCAGGGGTGAGAATATTCCCTAGATACAAGAAAGAACTTCAGGTTTCAAAAGTATTTGAAAACCCCATGAGGCACATGGAAATGTCATTTCACAGCCATCAAAACACCCTCTTTCAGAACACTGGAAACTTACGTTTTGCTTGGAAAATCTCAGAATTCAAAATCCTCCTAAACTGTGTTCATTGATGACATGTCAAAACCTGGCTTGTAGAGATTGTAAGGCAGCAGCTCTCATGCCCTGTGAACCCAGACAGCCCCAGCCTTCACCATATTCTGTACTACCAGACCTGACAGTAATGTGTGTGTGTGTGTGTCTGTCTGTCTGTCTGAATGTGTGTGTCTGTGTGTGCTCAGAGCTCACCTGTAGTAGTCTCAGAGCATGGGTGGCAAGGTAGCCAGCCTCACCTGCAACTTATGTACAGAGAACCTAGCTGGTCAGGGCATCCAGCTAGCCCAGATTATGGCTAAGCAAGAATGCATATGCAAAGGGACTCTCATGTCTAAATCTCCTGAGTTCCCTATTCAATCCCATGCCTATCTATCATCCGGGGGAAGCTGGGGCACCCCTCAAAATTCAGGGGCATGAGCCTGTCCAGTCACATTTGGCTGCCTACTCAGCCTCCAGGCCCTCAGTATACTGCTCAGGGCAGCAGATTACAAGCCCAAAATGAACTCTGAAAGAGCTGTGTTTCAACATAGATGGGAACTGTGTTTGACCGAACAATAGTGGATGGACCTGGCACCTCACACCTACCCTTTGGGTCCGGCTAAGGCAATTGCTCCTGTGACCTCACAATCCCTGATCATGGTGTCCTGGTGTCCACACATCACAGTCAGAGAGATTCCCAGAAGTAGGCATGCATGAGAGTCCCATACAAATTCGCTCTGCTTGCAGGAAGCACAAACTCCCTGGGCCTATGCTATGGAGAGACAAAAGGAAGATGGATGCCTCCATTCGCTGAATTAGGAGCTTCCAGTGGAGATCACAGCCCCGCCCCTCACCTGAGGGCCTGGATGCTGTTAATAAAGGCAATTGGAAACACTTGTTACCACTTGGAGCCTAAGGAGATACTCAGGAATCCCTCCAGGAGCTAGCAGGCTGGCAGACCTCCTGACACCGGGATAGCTGTGCTCCTAGTTGGGAGTGCCTTCGGGCCAGAGGTGAGAATATTCCCTAGATACAAGAACGAACTCAGGTTTCAAAAGGATTTGAAACCCCAGGAGGCACATGGAAAAGACATTTCACAGCCATCAAAACACCCTCTTTCTGAACCCTGGAAGCTTCCATTTTGCATGGAAAATCTGGACTCTGGTGTGGCCATCAGTACCACAGATCCTTTACATTCGGCACAACAGAGGGAAAGCACAATGTGTGTGCCAGGAGGATAGAGTTTCACTTCTCTTGACCTGGGCTCTCATGGAATAAGGACAAGGATGCAGTGCAGGAAATTGAGGAGGGCTGCATTTAGGCTGAGTGTCAGCCTCAGGGCCCTGGAGAATGAGAGTCAAGCACAGAGGGCCTGGGCAGCTGCTGCTGGAGATGGACATATGCCTATTACCTGCAGCAGGAACGCTGTCTCCTCAGTTCCCCTCTGTACTACGCCATATGCAGGAGACTAAGTATCTAAAGGGCCAATAAAGGAAAATTTCAACACCAGGAAGTCCGAGTTCACGATGCATGCACTGACTTCCAGGAAGGTTCCATGGAAGAAGGCACACAGAGACAGTCAGAGAGACAGAATGACAGTGACTGAAGAAGACAGAAATTCTGGCCCTGGGTTGATCAGTGCTAGAGCACTGAAGACAAACCCTCCATGTCCATGCATACTTCTTACAAGTGGCATTGTTATTTTATGTTTGTGAGGAAAGGTTACACTTAGAACATCTAGGTCTGAGTCCACTCTGAGAAGCAACACTTGGCCTGAAGCCCACTATCCAAACTGCCCTTGACTCTCCAAATTGGAAGTAGTTTTAGGGATGCTCCAGACAAATGCAGGCTGGTGTATTTCCTCTCCCTGGTCCAGCCTCAGCCTGTCCTGTGTGCAGGGAACTGCACTATGTCTACTTTTTCTTTGATTTACAATTTTGGGATAGGACTCGGTGGCCAAAAATGCAAGAGTGAAGTAGATGATTTGGCAGTTGTAGTTTGTGCTGAGAGAGATTTGTAGAGTGACAAGATGTAAACAAATGGCTCATATATATATATATATATATATATATATATATATATAGAGAGAGAGAGAGAGAGAGAGAGAGAGAGAGAGGGCAAGACACTGATGTAATTTTCTACAATGGATGTGATATGA
The DNA here is from genome assembly GCF_950295315.1 of Erinaceus europaeus. Classification (NCBI taxonomy): domain Eukaryota; kingdom Metazoa; phylum Chordata; class Mammalia; order Eulipotyphla; family Erinaceidae; genus Erinaceus; species Erinaceus europaeus. The sequence continues at coordinate 63,712 of NW_026647186.1, read as the reverse complement.
TATTCACACAATTGATTAGGAAAGCCTGGAGAGAAACTGTGCATCAGGAAAAGAATTGTCCAAAGGAGTAAAATTTCCAAATCATTAGCTATATGCAGCTCCAACGGGACAGGGCAAAAAAGGCTCATGAAGGAACTCATACAGGAGACTCTCCACATGGACAGGCACTAAGAGTTTACTAGTCTGGAAACACACACAGGGCCGCTGCTAGTTCCCAGTGCAAGCCTCGGGGCAAAAACCTCTCTCTCTTCAGTGTCTTTACATCTGAAAATAAGAAAAGTGACCAAGGGCCAAGGAGAGCTACAATGGTGTCAATATTGAGTTGTAAATCAGAATGTGCCAAGTGTTTTGCACAAAATCACCTGTGCCATAGTGATTCTGTTGTTTTCTCTGTCTCTCCCTCACACACACACACAAACACACACACTCAGTTACACACACGCACACATCCACAGAGGCACAGGCACAAACAGAATTATACACATGCACACTGGACAACTTCTGCAAGGCAGGATCCTGCGTGAACCCTGCTTCACACTTCCTGTAAGCACGCCCAGCCTTTTAAGGCCAGCTCTGAGCTACCATTGTCGGGCTTACTTCAGAAGGCCCACAGACAGGCCACCAGCCATGTTCTGATATGCCAGAGGCCTAGGACACGCCAAGAACCCCTGCCAGTAATATCATTGGCCAGTGTGCTAGGACACGCCCAGGACTGTCAAGGCCCCTAGTCAGTGATTGGCCAGCAACCTTGAGCATCTTCCAGATAGCCCTGCAGCATGCTCATTGGGCAGCCTCTGGAAGGCCCGCCCACCAGCCACTTCTGCTGGAAAGAGATGAGAATTCAAAAACCTAGTACACTGTGTTCATTGATGACAGGTTCAAATCTGGCTTGTAGAGATTGTAAGGCAGCAGCTCTCATGCCCACAGATCCCAGACAGCCCCAGCCTTCACCATATTCTGTACTACCAGACCTCACAGTAATGTGTGTGTGTGTGTGTGTCTGTCTGTCTGTCTATCTGTGTCTGTGTGTGCTCAGAGCTCACCTATAGTAGTCTCAGAGCATGGGTGGGAAGGTATCCAGCCTCACCTGCAACTTATGTACAGAGAACCTAACTGGTCAGGGCAAGCCATCTAGCCCAGATTCTGGCTAATCAAGAATGCACAAGCAAAGGGACTCTCATGTCTCCCTCTCCTCAGTCCCCGATTCAATCTCATCCCTCACTATCCCACACACTGCCAATGGAGTAAGCTGGTTCACCCCTCAGAATTCAAGGGCAGGAGCCTGTCCAGTCACTTTTGGCAGCCTACTCAGCATCCAGAATCTCAGTCCACTGCTCAGGTCAGCTGATTACAAGCACAGAATGAACCCAGAAAGAGCTGTGTTTCAACATAGATGGGAACTGTGTTTGACCAATCAATAGTGGATGAACCCAGCCCCTTACACCTACCCTTTGGGTCCGGCTAAGACAATTGCATCTGTGGCCTCACAATCCCTGATCATTTTGTCCAGGTGTCCACACATCACAGTCAGAGAGATTCCCAGAGTAGGCATGCATGAGTGTCCAATACAAAGTAGCTCTGCTTGCAGGAAGCACAAACTCCCCGGGCCCTTGCTATGGAGAGACCAAAGGCAGATGGATGCCTCCATTCGCTGAATTAGGAGCTTCCAGTGGAGATCACAACCCCGCCCCTCACCTGAGGGTCTGGCTGCTGCTAATAAAGACAATTGGAAACTCCTGTTACCACTTGGGGCCTGAGGACATACTCAGGAATCCCTCCAGGAGCTAGCAGGCTGGCAGACGTCCTGACCCCGGGATAGCTGTGCTCCTAGTTGGGAGGGCATTCGGCCAGAGGGAGAATAATTCTTAGATACGAGAACGAACTGAAGGTTTCAAAAGGATTTGAAACCCCAGGAGGCACTTGGAAAAGACATTTCACAGCCATCAAGACATCATCTTTCTGAACTTTGGAAGCTTCCATTTTGCATGGAAATTGTGGACTCTGGTGTGGCCATTAGTACCACAGATCGTTTACATTCACCCCAATAGTGGGAAAGACAATTGTCTGCCAGGGTGGTAGAGTTTCACTTCTCTTGACCTGGGCTCTCATGGAATAAGGACAAGGATGTGGTGCAGGAAATTGAGGAGGGCTGCATTTAGGCTGAGTGTCAGCCACAGGGCCCTGGAGAATGGGAGTCAAGCACAGAGGGCCTGGGCAGCTGCAGCTGGAGATAGACATATGCCTGTTACCTGCAGCAGGAACGCTGTCTCCTAAATTCTCCTCTGTACTATGTCATATGCATGAGACTAAGTAATCCAAAGGGCAAAGAAAGGAAAATTTCAACACCAGGAAGCCCCAGTTCACGATGCATGCACTGACTTCCATGAAGGGTCCAGGGAAGAAGTCACGTAGAGACAGTCAGAGAGACAAAATGACAGTGACTGAAAAGGACAGAAATTCTGGCCCTATGTTATCAGTGCCAGAGCACTGAAGACAAAGCCTCCATTCCCATGCATACTTCTTACAAGTGGCATTGTTATTTTATGTTTGTGAGGAAAGGTTACACTTAGAACATCTAGGTCTTAGCCCACTCTGAGAAGAAACACTAGCCTGCAGCCCACTCCTCAAAACTGCCCATGCCTCTCCAAATTGGAAGTAGTTTTAGTGATGCTCCTGGCAAATGCAGGCTGGCGTATTTCATCTCTCTGGTCCAGCGTCAGCTTATCCTGTGTGCAGGGAACTACACTAAGTCTATTTCTTCTTTGATTTACAGTTTTGGGATAGGACTCGGTGGAAAAAAGAGCAAGAGGGAAATAGATGTTATGGCAGCGGTAGTTTGTGCTGAGAGAGATTTGTAGAGTGATAAACGATATGGCTCTGTGAGATATCTCTCATGACTGTGGCTCAGAAGGGCCAGGTGTATCCATTTTACTACCCTAATCCAGACCTGTGCAGATCTCTAGCTAAAAAATATTTTCAGTACTCTACATGTTACATATATATATATATATATATATAGAGAGAGAGAGAGAGAGAGAGAGAGAGACAGAGAGAGAGAAGAGAGACTTTGATGTAGTCATTTTCTACAATGGATTCGATATGACATTCAGACAATTGATTGCTAACTCTTGGAGAGAAACTGTGCATCAGGGAAATAATTGTCCAAAGGAGTAAAATCTCCAAATTATTAGCTATATGGAGCTCCAATGGGACCTAGCGAAAAAGGCTTGAGAATGAACTCATCCAGGAGACACTACACATGGACAGACACCGCAAGTTTCCTAGTCTGGCAACACTCACAGGGCAGCTGGTAGTTCCCAGTGCAAGCCTCAGGGTAAAATGCTCTCCCTCTTCAGTCTCTGAATTCAAAAACCTCCTACACTGTGTTCATTGATGACAAGTTCAAACCTGGCTTGTAGAGATTGTAAGGCAGCAGCTCTCATGCCCACAGACGCCAGACAGCCCCAGCCTTCAACATATGCTATACTACCAGACCTGATGGTAATGTGTGCCCTTGCCTTTCCAAATTGGAAGTAGGTTTAGTGATGCTCCAGCCAAATGCAGGCTGGCCTATTTCATCTCCCTGGTCTAGCCTCAGCCTGTCCTGTGTGCAGGGAACTTCACTATGTCTATTTCTTCTTTGATTTACAATTTTGGGATAGGACTCTGTGGACAAATAGAGCAAGAGTGAAGTAGATGATTTGGCAGCTGTAGTGTGTGCTAAGAGAGATTTGTAGAGTGACAAGAGGTAAACTAATGTTCTGTGAGATGTCTCTCATGACTGTGGCTCTGAAGGGCCAGGTGTATCCGCATTACTACCCGAATCCAGAGCTGTGCAGGTCTCTAGCTAAAATATATTTTCAGACCTCTACATCTTACATATATATATATAGATAGATAGATAGAGAGAGAGAGAGAGAGAGAGAAAGAGAGAGCAAGACACGGATGTAGTCATTTTCTACAATGGATGCAATATGACATTCAGACAATTGATTGCTAAAACCTGGAGAGAAACCGTGCATCAGGAAAAGAATTGACCAAAGGAATAAAACCTCCAAATCATTAGCTATATACAGCTCCAATGGGACCTAGGGAAAAAGGATCGAGAAGGAACTCATCCAGGAGACTCTCCACATGGACAGGCACCACAAGTTTCCTAGTCTGGCAACACACACAGGGCAGCTGCTAGTTCCTTATGCAAGCCTCAGGGCAAAAACCTCTCCCTCTTCAGTGTCTTTACTTCTGAAAAGAAAAATAGTGTCCAAGGGCCAAGGAGAGCTACAATGGTGTCAATATTGAGCGGCAAACCACAATGTGCCGTGTTTTGCACAAAATCTCCTCTGCCACTGTTTTCTGTTGTTCTCTTTCTCTCCCTACCGCACACATACACACACACAAACACAAACACACACACTCACAGTCACACACGCACACATCTCCAGACGCACAGGCATAAACGGAGTTATAGGCATGCACACTGGAGAGCTTCTGCAAGGCAGGGGCCTGGGCTGAACCCTGCTTCGCACTTCCTGGAAGCACACCCAGCCTTTTAAGGCCAGCTCTGAGAACCCATTGGCAGGCTTTCTTCAGAAGGCTGCTCTCTGAGTCCCGCCCTCGCAACTTCTCCTCTGTTCTCATTGGCCAGCTCTTGGTTCACGCCCTTGAGGGTGATGTTCTTCTCTAATTGGCCAGCTGTCTCTATGAATATACACTGGGCCCTCCCCTCAGGCTCATGGGCTCCGTCTCTTAGACCCGCCCCCGGGGTCTGTCTGCCTTCCTCTGAAGGCCCTGTTTCTGCCAACACGACTCAACAGCTCCTGTCTGGACCCGTCCTTAGGACACTGCCTGCTTGATCTAGGCTGGCCATGCTCTTGGGGCACACCCAGAAACTCTGTCTCCACTCTTGTAGCACAGTGCCTCAGGCCACTTGCCCCATGGAGCCTTAGTCCCGCACTTGTGCTGCCCTCTCGTGGACACTCAGCAGAATGCAGCTGAGCACAGGGATTCACAAGCTCCCAGTAGAGTCATCCCAGACAAAGAGAGAAACCCCTTCCACTTGCAAAGCCAAATGGGGGATCCCCCCACCCCACAGGAAAGAACAGATGTCTAGGGCACTCTACGTCAATTTCAACCTTGCTGTCCATGGGCCACAAATCCCAGAGTACTCATTCCACAGAATCACTACACTCAACTATGGGCTTTGCTGCCACCTTGTGGAAACACAGTAGAAAACAGCTGAGCTCCCCCATGCCACTCCTCTTTGAGTCTACACAGAAAATTACACACAGCATGGGAATAGCAAAGGAAAGAACCCATGTGAGGACCACCTGGGAGAATGCACAACAGTGTCCAGAATATCCAATGTGCCATTCATATTTGAAAAACCACTTGTGCAGTGGAAACTTCCTTTGTCATAGCACAACCCAGTTCCTAAGACCCTGCGTCAGGAATAGAGAAAAAATAGCAGTAATCATAACTGAAACACACTTATGTACACTCACACACTTACACACACACAGACACACACACACACCCTCCCACAGAGACACACACACTTTTCCCTGAAATAACGTGGATTAGGGTTGCTGTTTTGCACTCAAGTAAAAGGTCAAAGTTTCATGGGTGGAGGGGAGAAGTGTTAAGTTTCTGGCATATGAAGGTGAGAAGTGCCTAGAGCAGATCTATAGTTACATGGACAACGAAGGATGCATTGCTTGGAGGCACAGCTGGTGGAGATGCCAGGGAACTAAGTGGAAGCCCAGGACCCCGTTTTGAGCCCCTGCTCACCACTTACCCAGCTAGGGAAAAGCTGGGCAAGTGTCAAATCAGAAAGCAGCTGTATCTCTGTCTCTCTTCCTGCTTGGGCCCTGCTCTCTCAATTTATGACTGTTTCCTTTTCCTCAGTAATAAAGTTACAAATGATGTACAGAAATACAGGGAAAGAGGGAAAATTATCCCCGTTCCCACTATTACATGTAACTGTTGACTGTAACAATTCATCCCCCAAAAAAGAACAGAATAAATATTTGTGAGGTTAAAAACATTGTAGGTTAAATAGTGAACATTCTTTAGAGCCATGCAATACTAATTCATTAAGCATTGGATGTCACTGTCAAAAACAGTGCAGTAATAGTTGTAGTAGTGTGTAGTATCTGCAAAAGGAAATGTATTGTGTGTCAAAAGTTCCCTTCAATTATAAGAGAAAATCTATCAGGAAGAAGAAATGACCCCTCATGTGATATGGGACTAAATAAATAAATAAATAAATATGCAAATGAATGGGGATGATCTAGGAGGATTTGAAAAAAATAAAAACAAAACCCACATGAAGACCTGATTACAGCAGAAATATAGAAAATGTCTGCTGATAAACAGAGGGCTGCTTCAAAACTTCCCTGACACTTCAGGGTCCAGGCAAATTAAGAATTCCCAAGAATGAAAAGAAAGCCATACATATTGAAGCTTACACTAGAAAATGGAGGCAAGTTCTGTGCTATGATAATTACAATGAGGATACTGATAGTAAGGTTATTGGAAATGCTCCTGGAAGGCTTATAATTTATAATTGTAGTGAATCCTGCTCCAACTATGTGACCAATTATTTAAGAATAAGGAGGCTGTTATAAATGTGGCAATTGCGCATTAAGATCAGATAAAAAGGTCAACAATTCTAAAAACGACTGATATATATATATATATGTATATATATGTACATATATGTAAGTGTATTTTTATTATAGACTCTGAGGGATACTGGCATGGCTATGAGGAGACAGTGTATGGCTTGTGCCAGAGAGACTTACAAAGCTGAGATTCCAGAAACCTAAGTGAAATCACCAAAAAACAGTCAGAGATCAGCAGTGTCCTGGTGATTCCCTTTGTATACCTGGGCCTGTCAGTAAAATAATGTATCAGTAAAATATTAATGAGTACAGACAGAGTGAGTGAGAGCCTGTGAGAGTTAGAGACAGAGAAGGCAAGAAGAGAAATAGAAGAGTGGGAAAGAGACCAGAAGTCAAAAACCTCCCACACTGTGTTCATACATGACAGGTTCAAACATGGGTTGTAGAGATTGTAAGGCAGAAGTCTCAAGTCCACAGAACCCAGACCACCACAGCCTTCACCATATGTGTGCAATATTTACGACACGAAATGTATTGTGAGTGTAAACTTCCCTTCAATTATAAGAGAAAAATCTATCAAGCAGAAGAAATGACCCCTCATGTAATATAGGACTAAATAAATAAATAAATATGCAAATAAATGGGGATGATCTAGGAGAATTTGAAAAAAATGAAAAATATAAACAAAAAGAACAAGAACCTGATTGCAGCAGAAAATGAAAACCATCTGCTGAGAAACAGAGGGCTGCTTCAAAAATTCCGAGACACTTCAGAGTCCAGGGAAAATAAGATTTCAGGAGAATGAAAAGAAACTCATATGTACTGAAGCTTACACTAGAGAAAGGAGGCAAGTTCTGTACTATGATAATTACAATAAGGATGCTGATACAAATGCTATTAGAAATGCTACTGGAAGGTTATATTATTTATAATTGTATTTAATACTGCTCCAACTAGGTGAACAATTATTAATGAAAAAGGAAGCTGTTATAAATGTGTTAATTCCGATAAAGATCAATTACATAGGTCGACAATTCTAAAAATAACATCCATATATATATGGATGTATATGTTTATTATAAAGTTGGAGACATACTGCCATGGATATGAGGAGACACAATATGGCTTGTGTCAGAGCGACTTACAAAGCTGTGGCTCCAGTAGCCTAGGTGAAATCACAAACACAACAAGCCAGAGCTCAGCAATGCTCTGGCAACTCTCTTTGTATATCTGGGCCTGTCAATAAAATAAGGATACAAGTAAAATACTACTGAGTGCAGACAGAGTGAGTGAGAGCCTGTGAGAGTCAGAGACAGAGAAGGAGAGAAAAGAAATAGATGAGTTGGAAAGTGACCAGAAGTCAAAAACCTCCTACACTATATTCATTTATGACAGGTTCAAACCTGGCTTGTAGAGATTGTAAGGCAGCAGCTCTCATGCCCACAGACCCCACACAGCCCCATCCTTAACCATATGCTGTACTACCAGACCTGACAGTAATGTGTGTGTGAGTGTGTGTCTGTCTGTATGTCTGTGTGTACTCAGAGCTCACCTATAGTAGTCTCAGAGCATGGGTGTCAAGGTAGCCAACCTCACCTGCAACTAATGTACAGAGAATCTAGCTGGACAGGGCAAGTCAGCTAGCCCAGATTCTCGCTAAGCAAGAATGCATATGCACAAGGACTCTCATGTCTCCCTCTCCTGAGTTCCCGATTCAATCCCATGCCTCACTATAATCCAAAAACTAACAACGGGGTAAACGAGGGCACCCCTCAGAATGCATGGGCATGAGGCTGAGTAGGCAGTCACGTTTGACTGCCTACTCAGCCTCCTGAATCTCAGTCCACTGCTCAGGACAGCAGATTATAAGCCCTGAAAGAACACAGAAAGAGCTGTGTTTCAATATAGATGGGAACTGTGTTTGACCAAACAATAGTGGATGAACCCAGCCCCTTACACCTACCCTTTGGGTCCGGCTAAGGCAATTGCTCCTGTGGCCTCACAATCCCTGATCAAGGTGTCCTGGTGTCCACACATCACACTCAGAGAGATTCCCAGAAGTAGGCATGCATGAGTTTCCCATACAATGTCGCTCTGCTTGCAGGAAGCACACATTCCCCGAACCCTTGCTATGGAGAGACAAAAGGAAGATGGATGCCTCCATTGGCTGAAGTAGGAGTTTCCAGTGGAGATCACAGCCCCGCCCCTCACCTGAGGGCCTGGCTGCTGCTAATAAAGGCAATTGGAAACACTTGTTACCACTTGGGCCCTGAGGACATACTCAGGAATCCCTCCAGGAGCTAGCAGGCTGGCAGACCTCCTGACCCCGGGATAGCTGTGCTCCTAGTTGGGAGGGCATTCAGGCCAGAGGTGAGAATATTCCCTAGATACAAGAAATAAATTCAGGTTTCAAAAGGATTTGAAACCCCATGAGGCACTTGGAAAAGACATTTCACAGCCATCAAAACACCCTCTTTCTGAACCCTGGAAGCTTCCGTTTTGCGTGGAAAATTTGGACACTGGTGTACCCATCAGTACCAGAGATCCTTTACATTTGGCTAATAGACGGAATGCACAATGTGTGTGCCAGGGGGATAGAGTTTCACTTCTCTTCACCTGGGCTCTCATGGAACAAGGACAAGGAAGCGGTGCCGGAAATTGAGGAGGGGTGCATTTAGGCTGAGTGTCAGCCACAGGGCCCTGGAGAATGGGAGTCAAGCACAGAGGGCCTGGAAAGCTGCAGCTGTAGATGGACATATGCCTGTTAGCTGCAGCAGGAACGCTGTCTACTCAGTTCCTCTCTGTACTACGTCATATGCACGAGACTAAATAATCCAAAGGGCAAAGAAAGGAAAAATTTCAACACCGTGAAGACCGAGTTCACAATGCATGCACTGAACCTTCCAGGAAGGTTCCAGGGAAGAAGGCACACAGAGACAGACTGAGAGACAGAATGACAGTGACTGAAAAGGACAGAAATTCTGTCCCTGTGTTGATCAGTGTCAGAGCACTGAAGACAAACTCTCCATGCCCATGCATACTTCTTACAAGTGGTATTGTTATTTTATGTTTGTGAGGAAAGGTTACACTTAGAACATCTAGGTCTTAGCCCACTCTGAGAACCAACACTTGTCCTGCAGCCCACACTCCAAAACTGCCCTTGCCTCTCTAAATTAGAAGTAGTTTTAGTGATGCTCCAGCCAAATGCAGGCTGGAGTATTTCATCTCCCTGGTCCAGCCTCAGTCTGTCCTGTGTGCAGGGAACTGCACTATGTCTATTTCTTCTTTGATTTACAGTTTTGGGATAGGACTCGGTGGACAAAAAGAGTAAGAGGGAAGTAGATGTTTTGACAGCTGTAGTTTGTGCTGAGAGAGATTTGTAGAGTGATAAATGATATGGCTCTGTGAGATGTCTCTCATGACTGTGGCTCAGAAGGGCCAGGTGTATCCACTTTACTACACTAATCCAGAGCTGTGAAGGTCTCTAGCTAAAAAATATTTTCATACCTGTACATGTTATATATATATATATATATAGAGAGAGAGAGAGACTGTTGTAGTCATTTTCTACAATGGATTCGATATGACATTCAACAATTGATTACTAAAACCTGGAGAGAATCTGTGCATCAGGAAAAGAATTGTCCAATGGAGTAAAATCTCCAAATCATTAGCTATATGTAGCTCCAAAGGGACCTATCTAAAAAGGCTCGAGAAGGAACTCATCCAGGAGACTCTCCATATCGACTGGCACCACAAGTTTCCTAGTCTGGCAACACACACAGGGCAGCTGCTATTTCCCAGTGCAAGCCTCAGGGAAAAAACCTCTCCCTCTTCAGTGTCTCAGAATTCAAAAACCTCCTACACTGTGTTCATTGATGACAGATTCAAACATGGCTTGTAGAGATGGTAAGGCAGCAGCTCTCATGCTTCAGAACCCAGACAGCCCCAGCCTTCACCATATGCTGTACTACCAGACCTGACAGTAATGTGTGTGTGTGTGTGTGTCTGTCTGTCTGTCTGTCGGTCTGACTGTTTGTGTCTGTTTGTGCTCAGAGGTCACCTGTAGTTGTCTCAGAGCATGGGTGTCAAGGTATCCAGCCTCACCTGCAACTTATGTACGGAGAACCTAGCTGGTCAGGGCAAGCCAGCTAGCCCAGATTCTGTCTAAGCAAGAATGCATATGCAAAGGGACTCTCATGTCTAAATCTCCTGGGTTTCCTATTCAATCCCATGCCTCACATCTATCATCAGGGTGAAGCTGGGCCACCCCTCAGAATTCAGGGGCATGCGCCTGTCCAGTCACATTTGGCTGCCTAGTCACCCTCCAGGCTCTCAGTCCACTGTTCAGGGCAGCATATTACAAGCACAGACAGTACCCAGAAAGAGCTGTGTTTCAACATAGATGGGAACTCTGTTCGTCCAAACAATAGTGGATGAACCCGGTCCCTTACACCTACCCTTTCGGTCTGGCTAAGGCAATTGCTCCTGTGGCCTCACATCCCTGATCATGGTGTCCTGGTTTCCACACATCACTCTCATAGAGATTCCCATATGTAGGCATGCATCAGTGTCCCATACAATGCCGCTCTTCTTGCAGGAAGCACAAAATACCCTGGCCCTTGCGATGGACAGACAGAAGAAAGATGGATGCCTCCATTGTGAATTCGTAGCTTCCAGTGGAGATCACAGCCCACACCTCACCTGAGGGCCTGGCTGATGCTAATGAAGGCAATTGGAAACACCTGTTACCACTTGGGCCCTGAGGACATACTCAGGAATCCCTCCAGGAGCTAGCAGGCTGGCAGACCTCCTGATCCCGAGATAGCTGTGCTCCGAGTTGGGCAGCCCTTCTGGCCAGAGGTGAGAATATTCCCTAGCTACAAGAAAGAACTTCAGGTTACAAAAGGATTTTTGAAAACCCCATGAGGCACTTGGAAAAGACATTTCACAGCCATTAAAACACACTCTTTCAGAAAACTGAAAGCTTCCATTTTGCGTGGAAAATGTGGACACTGCTTTGTCCATCAGTACCAAAGATCCTTTACATTTGGCTTATTAGAGGGAAAGCATAATGTGTGTGCCAGGGGGATAGAGTTTCACTTCTCTTGACCTGGTCTCTCATGGAATAAGGACAAGGACGCTGTGCAGGAAGGTGAGGAGGGCTGCATTTAGGCTGAGTGTCAGCCTCAGGGCCCTGGAGAATGGGAGTCAAGCACAGAGGGCCTGGACAGCTGAAGCTGCAGAGGGTCATATGCCTGGACCCTGCAACATCAACATTGTCTCCGCAGTTCCATCTGTACTACACCATGTGCAGGAGACTAAATAAAACAAAGAGCAAAGAAAGGAAAATTTCAACACCTAGATGACTGAGTTCACGATGCATGCAATGACTTCCAGTAAGGGCCCAGGGAAGAAGGCACATAGAGACTGTCAGAGAGACAGAATGGTCCAGCCTCAGCCTGTCCTGTGTGCAGGGAACTGCACTATGTCTATTTCTCCTTATATAAACGATATGGCTCTGTGAGATGTCTTTCATGACTGTGGCTCAGAAGAGCCAGGTGTATTCACTTTAGTACCCTAATACAGAGCTGTGCAGGTCTCTAGCTAAAAAATATTTTCGGACCTCTACAAGTTACATATATAGAGAGAGAGATAGAGAGAGAGAGAGACACTGATATAGTCATTTATACAATGTATTCAATATGACATTCAGACAATTGATTGCTAAAACCTGGAGAGAAACTGTGCATCAGGAAAAGAATTGTCCAAAGGAGTAAAATCTCCAAATAATTAGCTATATGCAGCTCCAACGGGACCGACAGAAAAAGGCTCAAGAAGGAACTCATCCAGGAGACTCTCCACATGGACAGGCACCACAAGTTTCCTAGTCTGGCAACACACACATGGCAGCTGCTAGTTCCCAGTGCAAGCCTCAGGACAAAAACCTCTCCCTCTTCAGTGTCTCAGAATTCAAAAACCTCCTAAACTGTGTTTATTGATGACAGGATCAAACCTGGCTTGTAGAGATTGTAAGGCAGCAGCTCTCATGCCCACAGACCCAGGACAGCCCCAGCCTTCACCATATACTGTAATACCAGACCTGAGAGTAATGTGTGTGTGTGTGTGTGTTTCTGTCTGTCTGACTGTGTATGTCCGTGTGTGTTTAGAGCTCACCTGTAGTAGTCTCAGAGCATGGGTGTCAAGGAAGCCAGCCTCAACTGCAACTTATGTACAGAGAACCTAGCTGGTCAGGGCGAGCCAGCTAGCCCAGATTCTGGCTAAGGAAGAATGCATATGCAAAGGGACTCTCATGTCTAAATCTCCTGATTTCCCTATTCCATCTCATGCCTCACTATCTCATCCAAACACTGCCAACCGGGGAAGCTGGGGAACCCCTCAGAATTCAGGGGCATGAGCCTGTCCAGTCACGTTTGGCTGCCTACTCAGCTTCCATGCTCTCAGTCCACTGATCAGGGCAGCAGATTACAAGCCCAGAAAGAACCCAGAAAGAGCTGTGTCTCAACATAGATGGGAACTGTTTTCGACCAAACAATAGTAGATGAACCCGGTCCCTTACACCTACCCTTTGGGTCCAGCTAAGGCAATTGCTCCTGTGGCCTCACATCCCTGGTCATGGTGTCCTGGTGTCCACACATCACACTCAGAGAGATTTTCAGAAGTAGGCATACATGAGTCTCCCATACAAAGTCTCTCTGCTTGCAGGAAGCACAAAATCCCTGGGCCCTTGCTATGGACAGACAAAAGAAAGATGGATGCCTCCATTGGCTGAAGTAGGAGCTTCCAGTGGAGATCACAGCCCCGCCCCTCACCTGAGGGCCTGGCTGCTGCTAATAAAGGCAATTGGAAACACCTGTTACCACTTGGGCCCTGAGGACATACTCAGGAAACCCTCCAGGAGCTAGCAGGCTGGCAGAACTCCTGTCCTCAGGATAGCTGTGCTCTTAGTTGGGAGGGCCTTCGGGCCAGAGGTGAGAATATTCCCTAGATACAAGAACGAACTTCAGGTTTCAAAAGGATTTGAAACCCCAGGAGGCACTTGGAAAAGACATTTCACAGCCATCAAAACACCCTCTTTCAGAACCCTGGAAGCTTCCGTTTTCTGATCCTTTACATTCGGCTTAATAGAGGGAAAGCACAATGTGTCTGCCAGGGGGATAGAGTTTCACTTCTCTTCACCTGGTCTCTCATGGAATTAGGACAAGGACGCTGTTCAGGAAGGTGAGGAGGGCTTCAGTTAGGCTGAGTGTCAGCCTCAGGACCCTGGAGAATGGGAGTCAAGCACATAGGGCCTGGACAGCTAGAGCTGCAGATGGACATATGCCTGGAACCTGAAGCAGCAACGCTGTTTCAGCAGTTCCCTTCTGTACTACACCAAGTGAAGGAGACTAAATAACCCAAAGGGCAAAGAAAGGAAAACTTCAACTGCAGGATGACTGAGTTCACGATGCATGCACTGACTTCCAGTAAGGGCCCAGGGAAAAAAGGCAGGTAGAGACAGTTAGAGAGACAGAATGACAGAGACAGAAAAGGACTGAAAGTCTGGCCCTGTGTAGATCAGTGCCAGAGTACTGAAGACATACCCTCCTTGCCCATGCATACTTCTTACAAGTGGCATTGTTATTTTATGTTTGTGAGGAAAGGTTACACTTAGAACATCTAGGTCTTAACCACTCTGAGAACCAACACTTGGCCGGCAGCCCACTCTCCAAAACTGCCCCTGCCTCTCCAAATTGAATGCAGTCTTAGTAATGGTCCAGCCAAGATGCAGGCTGGCGTATTGCATCTCCCTCATCCAGCCTAAGACTGTCCTGTGTGCAGGGAACTTCACTATGTCTATTTCTTCTTTCATTTACAGTTTTGGGATAGGACTCGGTGGACAAAAAGAGCAAAAGTGAAGTAGATGATTTGGTAGTGGTAGTTTTTGCTGAGAGAGATTTGTAGAGTGATAAGAGGTATAGGAATGGCTCTGTGAGATGTCTCTCATGACTGTGGATCAGAAAGGCCATGTGTATCCTCATTACTACCCTAATCCAGAGCTGTGCAGGTCTCTAGCTAAAATATTTTCAGATCTCTACATGATACATATATATATATATATATATATATATATATAGAGAGAGAGAGAGAGAGAGAGAGAGAGAGAGAGAAAGACACTGATGTAGTCATTTTCTACAATGGATTCGGTATGACATTCAGACAATTGATTGCTAAAACCTGGAGAGAAACTGTGTATCGGGAAAAGAATTTTCCAAAGGAGTACAATCTCAAATACATTAGCGATGTGCAGCTCCAACGGGACAGAGCGAAAAAGGCTTGAAAAGGAACTCATTAAGGAGACTCTCCACATGAACAGGCACCACAAGTTTCCTACTCTGGCAACAGACACAGTCCAGCTGGTAGTTCCCAGTGCAAGCCACAGGGCAAAAACCTCTCCCTCTTCAGTGTTTTTACATCTGAAAAGAAGAAAAGCGACCAAGGGCCAAAGAGAGATGTAATGGTGTCAATATTGAGCTGTAAATCAGAATGAGCCAAGTGTTTTGTGTGTCGATATTGAGCTTTAAATCAGAATGTACCAAGTGTTTTGCAAAAAAATCACTTTATTATAAACTCTGAGTGATACTGGCATGGAAATGAGGAGACATAATATGGCTTGTGTCAGAAAGACTTGCAAACTGAGGCTCCAGTTGCCTAGGTGAAATCGCCAATACAACAAGCGAGAGCTCAGCAGTGCTCTGGTAACTCTCTTTGTATATCAGGGCATGTCCGTAAAATAAGTATATAAGTAAAATATTAATGATTGAAGACAGAGTGTGTGAGAGCATGTGAGAGTTAGAGACAGAGAAGGAGAGAAGAGACATAGATGAGTTGGAAAGAGACCAGAATTCAAAAACCTCCTACACTGTGTTCATTGATGACAGGTTCAAACCTGGCTTGTAGAGATTGTAAGGCAGAAACTTTCATGCCCACAGACACCAGACAGCTGCAGCCTTCACCATATGCTGTACTACCAGACCTGACAGTAATGTGTGTGTGTGTGTGTGTGTGTGTCTGTGTCTGTGTGTGATCAGAACTCACTTGTAGTCTAGAACATGGGTGGAAAGGCAGCCAGCCTCACCTGAAACTTATGTACAGAGAACCTAGCTGGTTAGGGAAATACAGATAGCCCAGATTCTGGCTAAGCAAGAATGCATATGCAAAGGGACTCTCATGTCTCGCTCTGCTGAGTTCCCGATTCAATCTCATGCGTCACTATCATCCAAAAACTGCCAACGGGGGAAGCTGGGGCACCCCTCAGAATTCAGGGGCAGGACACTGTCCAGTCACATTTGGCTGCATACTCAAACTCCAGGCTCCCAGTCCACTTCTCAGTGGACAGGAGATTACAAGACCAGAAAGAACCCACAAAGAGCTATGTCTCAACATAGATGGTAAGTGTGTTTGACCAAACAATAGAGGATGAACCCGGCCCCTTACTCCACCCCTTTGGGAGCTGCTAAGGCAAATGATCCTGTGGCCTCACAATCCCTGATCATGGTGTCCTGGTGTCCACACATCACTCTCAGAGAGTTTCCCATAAGTAGGCATCCATGAGTGTCCCATACAAAGTCACTCTCCTTGCAGGAAGCACAAACTCCCAGGGCCCTTGCTATGGGGAGACAAAAGATGGATGCCTTCATTGTCTGAATTAGGAGTTTCCAGTGGAGATCACAGCCCCGCACCTCACCTGAGGGCCTGGCTGCTGCTAATAAAGGGAATTGGATACATCTGTTATCACTTGGGACCTGAGGACATACTCAGGAATCCCTCCAGGAGCTAGCAGGCTGGCAGAACTCCTGACCCCAGGATAGCTGTGTTCCTAGTTGGGAGGGCATTCGGGCTGGGCCAGAGTTTAGAATACTCCCTAGATACAAGAAAGAACTTCAGGTTTCAAAAGCATTTGAAACCCCATGAGGCACTTAGAAAAGACATTTCACAGCCATCAAAAAACCCTCTTTCTGAACCCTGGAAGCTTCGTTATGTGTGGAAAATCTGGACACTGGTGTGGCCATCAGTACCACAGATCTGTTACATTCGGCCCAATAGAGGGAAAGCACAAAGTGTGTGCCAGGGGGATAGAGTTTCACTACTCTTGACCTGGGCTCTCATGGAATAAGGACAAGGATGAGGTGCAGGAAATTGAGGAGGGCTGCATTTAGGCTGAGTGTCAGCCTCAGGGCCCTGGAGAATGGAAGTCAAGCACAGAGTGCCTGGACAGCTGCAGATGGAGATGGTCGTATGCCTGTTACCTGCATCAGGATCGCTGTCTCCTCAATTCCCCAATGCACTATGCCATATGTAGGACACTGAATAATCCAAAGGGAAAAGAAAGGAAAATTTCAACAACAGGAAGTCGGAGTTCACTATGCATGCACTGAATTCCATAAGGGCCCAGTTAAGAAGGCACGTAGAGACAGTCAGACAGGATAACAGAGACAGAAAAGGACTGAAATTCTGGCCCTGTGTTGATCAGTGCCAGAGCACTGAAGACAAACCCTCCATGCCCATGCATACTTCTTAAAAGTGGCATTGTTATTTTATGTTTGTGAGGAAAGGTTACACTTAGAACATCTAGGTCTTAGCCCACTCTGAGAAGCAACACTTGGCCTGCAGCCCACTCTCCAAAACTGCCCTCGCCTCTCCAATTTGGAAGTAGTCTTAGTGATGCTCCAGCCAAGATGCAGGCTGGCTTATTGCATCTCCCTGGTCCAGCATCAGACTGCCTTGTGTGCAGGTAACTGCACTATGTCTATTTCTTCTTTGATTTACAGTTTTGGGATAGGACTCTGTGGACAAAAAGAGCAAGAGGGAAGTAGATGATTTGGAAGTGGTAGTTTATGCTGAGAGAGATTTGTAGAGTGATAAGAGGTATAAGAATGGCTCTGTGAGATGTCTCTCATGAATGTGGCTCAGAAGGGCCAGGTGTATCGTCATTACTACCGTAATCCAGAGCTGTGCAGGTCTCTAGCTAAAAGATATTTTCAGATCTCTGCATGATATATATATATATATATAGAGAGAGAGAGAGAGAGAGAGAGAGAGAAAGAGCGAGACACTGATGTAGTCATTTTCTACAATGGATTAGATAAGACATTCAGACAATTGATTGCTAAAACATGGAGAGAACCTGTGCATCAGGAAAAGAATTGTCCAAAGGAGTAAAATCTCAAAATCATTAGCTAGATGCAGCTCCAGCGGGAACAAGCGAAAAAGGCTTGAAAAGGGACTCATCCAGGAGACTCTCCACATGGACAGGCACCACAAGTTTCCTAGTCTGGCAACCCACACAGGTAAGCTGCTAGATCCTTGTGGAAGCCTCAGGGAAAAAACCCTATCCCTCTTCAGTGTCTATACATCTGAAAAGAAAAAAAAAGTGACCAAGGGCCAAGGAGAGCTACAATGGTGTCAATATTGAGAGGTAAATCAGAATGTGCCAAGTGTTTTGAACAAAATCACCTGTGCCACAGTGATTCTGTTGTTCTCTCTCCCTCCCACACACACAAAAACACACACAAACACACACTCTCACAGTCACACACAATTCCACATAGGCACAGGCACAAAAGGAGTTATACACATGCGCACTGGACAGCTTCTGCAAGGCAGGGCCCTGGGATGAACCTTACTTCGAACTTCCTGGAAGCATACCCAGGCTTTTAAGGCCAGCTCTGAGCTCTCATTGGCGGGCTTCCTCAGAAGGCTGCTCTCTGAGTCCCGCCTTCACAAGTTCTCCTCTGTTCTCATTGGCCAGCTCTTGGTTCACGCCCTTGAGGGTGATGTTCCTCTTCTCTGATTGGACAGCTGTCTCTATGAATACGAACTGGGCACTCCGCTCAGGCTCAGTGGGCAAGGGCTCTTAGACTCGCCACTTGGGACTGTCTGTATTTCACTGAAGGCCCTGTTTCTGCCAACACGACCCACACAGCTCCGGTCTGGACCCATCCTTAGGACACTGCCTGCTTGCGCTAGGCTGGCCATCCTCTTGGGGCACACCCAGAAACACTATCTCCACTCTAGTACCCCAGTGACTCAGGGCACTTGCCCCATGGAGCCTTAGTCCCGAACTGGTGCTGCCCTCTTATGGACACACAGCAGAATGCAGCTGAGCACAGGGATTCACAAGCTCCCAGTAGAGTCATCCCAGACAAAGAGAGAAACCCCTTCCACTTGCAAAGCCAAATGGGGGATCCCCCCACCCAACAGGAAATAACAGATGTCTAGGGCACTCTACGTCAATTTCAACCTTGCTGTACATGGGCCACAAATCCCAGAGTTCTCCTCATTCCACAGAATCACTACACTTAACTATGGGCTTTGCTGCCACCTTGTGGACACACAGCAGAAAACAGCTGAGCTCCCCCATGCCACTCCTCTTTGAGTCTACACAGAAAATTACACACAGCATGGGAATAGTAAAGGAAAGAACCCATCTGAGGACCACCTGGGAGAATGCACAACAGTGTCCTGAATATCCAATGTGCTATTCATATTTGAAAAACCACTTGTGCAGTGGAAACTTCCTTTGTCATAACACAACCCAGTTCCTAAGGCCCTGTGTCAGGAATAAAGAAACAACAGTGGTAATCATAATGGAAACACACTTATGTAAACATACACACACACATACCCTCCCACAGAGACGCACACACTTTTCCCTGAAATAACGTGGATTGGGGTTGCTGTTTTGCACTCAAGTAAAAGGTCAAAGTTTCATGGGTGGAGGGGAGTAGTGTTAAGTTTCTGGCATAAGAAGGTGAGAAGTGCCTAGAGCAGATCGATAGTTACATGGACAACGAAGGGAGCTTGGGTTGGAGGCACAGTTGTTTGAGAAGCCAGGGAATTATGTGGAAGCCCAGGACCCCGTTTTGAGCTCCTGGTCACCACTTACCCAGCTAGAGAAAAGCTGGGCTAGTGTCAAATCAGAACTGCAGCTGTCTCTCTGTCTCTCTTCCTGCTTGGGCCCTGCTCTCTCAATTTATGACTGTTTCCTTCTCCTCAGTAAGAAAGATACAAATGATGTACAGAAATACAGGGAAAGTGGGAAAAATTACCCCTGTGCCCACTATTACATGTAACAGTTGACTGTAAAGCATTCATCACCCATGAAAGAACAGAATAAATAATTGTGAAGTTAAAAACATTGTAGGTTAAATAGTGAACATTGTTTAGAGCCATGCAATACTAATCAATTGTGCATTGGATGTCACTGTCAAAAACAGTGCAGTAATAGTTGTAGTAGTGTGTAGTATCTGCAAAAGGAAATGTATTGTGTTTCAAAGTTCCCTTCAATTATAAGAGAAAATCTATCAGGCAGAAGAAATGACCCCTCATGTGATATGGGACTAAATAAATAAATAAATATGCAAATAAATGGGGATGATCTAGGAGGATTTGAAAAAAGTAAAAACAAAAACCACAGGAATACCTGATTACAGCAGAAATACAGAAAATGTCTGCTGAAAACAGAGGGCTGCTTCAAAACTTCCCTGACACTTCAGGGTCCAGGCAAATTAAGAATTACCGAGAATGAAAAGAAAGGCATACGTATTGAAGCTTACACTAGAAAATGTAGAGAAGTTCTGTGCTATGATAATTACAATTAGGATACTGATAGAAAGGCTATTGGAAATGCTCCTGAAAGGTTTATAATTTATAATTGTAGTGAATCCTGCTCCAACTATGTGACCAATTATTTATGAATAATGAGGCTGTTATAAATGTGGTAATTCTGCATTAAGATCAAATAAAAAGTTCAACAATTCTAAAAATGACTGATATATATATTTGTATATATATTTACATATATGTAAGTGTATCATTATTATAGACTCTTAGGGATACTGGCATGGTTATGAGGAGACAGAGTATGGCTTGTGCCACAGAGACTTACAAAGCTGAGGCTCTAGAAACCTAGGTGAAATCGGCAACAAAACAAGCCAGAGCTCAGCAGTGCCCTGGTGACTCTCTTTGTATATCAGGGCCTGTCAGTAAAATAAGTATAAAAGTAAAATATTAATGAGTGCAGACAGAGTGAGTGAGAGCCTGTGAGAGTCAGAGACAGAGAAGGCAAGAAGAGAAATAGAAGAGTGGGAAAGAGACCAGAAGTCAAAAACCTCCCACACTGTGTTCATACATGAGAGGTGCAAACCTGGGTTGTAGAGATTGTAAGGCAGAAGTCTCAAGTCCACAGACCCCAGACCACCCCAGCCTTCACCATATGTGTGTAGTATTAACGACATGAAATGTATTGTGAGTGTAAACTTCCCTTCAATTATAAGAGAAAAATCTATCAAGCAGGAGAAATGACCCCTCATCTAATATAGGACTAAATAAATATGCAAATAAATGGGGATGATATAGGAGGATTGAAAAAAATGAGAACTAAAAAAAAGCACAAGAAGACCTGATTACAGCAGAAAATGGAAACCATATGCTGAGAAACAGAGGGCTGCTTCAAAAATTCCAAGACATTTCAGAGTCCAGGGAAATTAATATTTCAGGAGAATGAAAAGAATCTCATATGTACTGAAGCTTACACTAGAGAAAGGAGGCAACTTCTGTACTATGATAGTTACAATAAGGATGCTGATAGAAATGCTATTAGAAATGCTACTGGAAGGTTCTATTATTTATAATTATATTGAATCCTGCTCCATCTAGGTGGCCAATTATTAATGAAAAAGGAAGCTGTTATAAATGTGTTAATTTTGATAAAGATCAACATAGGTCGACAATTCTCAAAAGGACAGATTATATATATATATATATATATATATATGTTTATTATAAAGTCTAAGATAAACTGCCATGGAAATGAGGAGACAGAATATGGCTTGTGTCATAGAGACTTACAAAGCTGTGGCTTCAGTAGCCTAGGTGATATCACCAACAAAACAAGCCAGAGCTCAGCAGTGCTCTGGTAACTCTCTTTATATATCTGGTCCTGTCAGTAAAATACGTATATAAGTAAAATATCAATCAGTGAAGAAAGAGTGTGAGAGAGAATGTGAGAGTTAGAGACAGAGAAGGCGAGAAGAGAAATAGATTAGTTGGAAAAAGACCAGAATTCAAAAACCTCCTACACTGTGTTCATTGATGACGGGTTCAAAGCTGGCTTTTATAGATTGTAAGGCAGCAGCTCTCATGCCCACAGACCCCATATAACCCCAGCCTTCACCATATGATGTAGTACCAGACCTGACAGTAATGTGTGTGTGTCTGTCTGGCTGGCTGTCTGTGTGTGTCTGTATGTGCTCAGAGCTCACCAATAGTAGTCTCAAGGCATGGGTGTCAAGATAGCCAGCCTCACCTGCAACTTATGTACAGAGAACCTAGCTGGTCAGTGCAAGCCACCTACCCCAGATTCTGGCTAAGCAAGAATGCATATGCAAAGGTATTCTCATGTCTCCCTCTCCTGTGTTCCCAATTCAATCCCATGCCTCCCTATCATCCAAACACTGCCAACGGGGTAAGCTGGGGCACCCCTCGGAATTCAGCGGCATGAGCTTGTCCAGTTACGTTTGGCTGCCTACTCAGCCTCCAGACTCTCAGTCCACTGCTCAGGGCAGCAGATGACCAGCCCAGAACGAGCTGTGTTTCAACATAGATGAGAACTGTGTTTGACCAAACAATAGTGGATGAAACCGGCCATCATACCTACTCTTTGGGTCCGGCTAAAGCAATTGCTCCTGTGGCCTCACAATCCATGATCATTGGGTCCTGGTGTCCACACATCACACTCAGAGAGATTCCCAGAAGTAGGCATGCATAAGTGTCCCATACAAAGTCTCTCTGCTTGCAGGAAGCACAAACTCCCCAGGCCCTTGCTATGGAGAGACAAAAGGAAGATGGATGCCTCCATTGGTGGAATTAGGAGCTTCCAGTGGAGTTCATGGCCCCGCCTACACCTGAGGGCCTGGCTGCTGCTAATAATTGCACTTGGAAACACCTGTTACCACGTGGGACCTGAGGACATACTCAGGAATCCCTCCAGGAGCTAGCAGGCTGGGAGACCTCCTGACCCCGGGATAGCTGTGCTCCTAGTTTTGAGGACATCGGGCCAGAGGTGAGAATATTCCCTAGATACAAGAAAGAACTTCAGGTTTCAAAAGGATTTGAAACCCCAGGAGGCACTTGGAAAAGACATTTCACAGCCATCAAAACACCCTCTTTCTGAACCCTGGAAGCTTCCATTTTGCATTCAAAATCTGGACACTGGTGTGGTCATCAGTACTACAAATCCTTTACATTCGGCCCAATAGAGGGAAAGCACAATGTGTATGCCAGGGTGGTAGAGTTTCACTTCTCTTGACCAGGGCTCTCATGGAATAAGGACAAGGACGCTGTGCAGGAAGGTGAGGAGGGCTGCATTGAGGCTGAGTGTCAGCCTCAGGGCCCTGGAGAATGGCAGTCAAGCACAGAGGGCCTGGACAGCTGCAGCTGGAGATGGACATATGCCTGGAACCTGCAGCAGCAACGCTGTCTCCGCAGTTCCCCTCTGTACTACACCATATGCATATAAAATCTTAAAATTTATAATTGTAGTGAATCCTGCTCCAACTATGTGACCAATTATTTATGAGTAAGGACCCTGTTATAAATGTGGTAATTCTGCATTAAGATCAAAGAAAAAGTTCAAAAATTCTAAAAATGACTGATATATATATATGTACATATATGTATGTGTATCTTTATTATAAACTCTGAGGGATACTGGCATGGCTATGCGGAGACAGAGTATGGCTTGTGTCAGAGAGACTTACAAAGCTGAGGCTCCAGAAACCTAGGTGAAATCGCCAACAAAAAAAGCGACTCTCTTTGTATATCAGAGCCTGTCAGTAAAATAAGTATATAAGTAAAATATTAATGAGTGCAGACAGAGTGAGTGAGAGCCCGTGAGAGTCAGAGACAGAGAAGGCAAGAAGAGAAATAGAAGAGTGGGAAAGAGACCAGAAGTCAAAAACCTCCCACACTGTGTTCATACATGACAGGTTCAAACCTGGGTTGTTGAGATTGTAAGGCAGAAGTCTCAAGTCCACAGAACACAGACCACCCCAGCCATCAACATATGTGTGTAGTATTTACGACACGAAATGTATTGTGAGTGTAAACTTCCCTTCAATTATAAGAGAAAAATCTATCAAGCAGAAGAAATGACCCCTCATGTAATATAGGACTAAATAAATAAATATGCAAATAAATGGGGATGATCTAGGAGGATTTGAAAAAAAAAAAAGAAAAAGAAAAACAAAAAGCACAAGAAGACCTGATTACAGGAGAGAATGAAAACCATCTGCTGAGAAACAGAGGGCTGCTTCAAAAATTCTGAGACACTTCAGAGTCCAGGGAAATTAAGATATCAGGAGAATGAAAAGAAAATCATATGTACTAAAGCTTACACTAGAGAAAGGAGGCAAGTTCTTTACTATGATAATTACAATAAGGATGCTGATAGAAATGCTATTAGAAATGCTACTGGAAGGGTCTATTATTTATTATAGTATTGAATCCTGCTCCAACTAGGTGGCCAGTAATTAATGAAAAAGGAAGCTGTTATAAATGTGTTAATTCTGATTGAGATCAATTTCATAGGTCGACAATTCTAAAAATAACATATACATATATATATATAAATGTATATATATGGATGTATATGTTTATTATATAGTCTGAGAGATACTGCCATGGATATGAGGAGACAGATTATGGCTTGTGTCAGAGATACTTACAAAGCTGAGGCTCCAGTAGCCTAGGTGAAATCACCAACACAAGCCTGAGCTCATCAGTGCTCCGGCAACTCTCTTTGTATATCTGGGCCTGTCAATAAAATAAGGATTAAGTAAAACATTACTGAGTGCAGACAGAGTGAGTGAGAGCCTGTGAGAGTCAGAGACATAGAAGGAGAGAAAAGAAATAGATGATTTGGAAAGTGACCAGAAGTCAAACACCTCCTACACTGTGTTCATGGATGACAGGTTCAAACCTGGCTTGTAAAGATTGTAAGGCAGCAGCTCTCATGCCCACAGACCCCATACAGCCCCAACCTTCACCATTAGCTGTACTACCACCCTGACAGTAATGTGTGTGAGTGTGTGTCTGTCTGTGTGTGTCTGTGTGTGCTCAGAGCTCACCTATAGTAGTCTCAGACCATGGGTGTCAAGGTAGCCAACCTCACCTGCAACTTATGTACAGAGAACCTAGCTGGACAGGGCAAGCCAGCTAGCCCAGATTGTGGCTAAGCAAGAATGCATATGTAAAATCCCAGGGCCCTTGCTATGGAGAGACTAAAGGAAGGTGGATGCCTCCATGGGATGAATTAGGAGATTCCAGTGGAGATCACAGCCCCGCCCCTCTCCTGAGGGCCTGGCTGCTGCTAATAAAGGCAATTGGAAACACCTGTTACCACTTGGGTCCTGATGACATACTCAGAAATCCCTCCAGGAGCTAGCAGGCTGGCAGACCTCCTGACCCAGGATAGCTGTGCTCCGAGTTGGGAGGGCCTTCTGGCCAGAGCTGAGAAAAAAAGAAAGAACCTCAGATTTCAAAAGGATTTGAAACCCTATGAGGCACTTGGAAAAGACTTTTCAAAGCCATCAGAACACCCTAATTCAGAACCCTGGAAGCTTCCGTTTTGCACGGAAAATCTGGACACTGGTGTGGCCATCACTATATATGAGAGAAACTGTGCATCAGGAAAAGAATTGACCAAAGGAGTTATATCTCCAGATCATTAGCTATATGCAGCTCCATCGGAACAATCGAAAAAGGCTTGAGAAGGAACTCATCCAGGAGACTATCCACATGGACAGGCACCACAAGTTTCCTAGTCTGGCAACACACACAGGGGAGCTGCTAATTCCCAGTGCAAACCTCAGGGCAAAAACCTCTCCCTCTTCAGTGTCTCAGAATTAAAAAACCTCCTACACTGTGTTCATTGATGACAGCTTCAAACCTGGCTTGTAAAGATTGTAAGGCAGCAGCTCTCATGCCCACAGACCCCAGACAGCCCCAGCCTTCAACATATGCTGTACTACCAGACCTGACAGTACTGTGTGTGTGTGTGTGTGTGTGTGTGTGTGTCTGTCTGACTGTCTCTCTGACTGTGTGTTTGTTTGTGCTCAGAGCTCACCTGTAGTAGTCTCAGAACATGGGTGTCAAGGTAGCTAGCCTCACCTGCAACTTATATACAGAGAACCTATCTGGTCAGGGCAAGCCAGCTAGCCCAGATTCAGGCAAAGCAAGAATGCATATGCAAAGGGCCTCTCATGTCTAAATCTCCTGAGTTCCCTATTCAATCCCATACCTCACTATCTATCATCTTGGGGAAGCTGGGGCACCCATCAGAATTCAGGGGCATGAGCCTTTCCAGTCACGTTTGGCTGCCTACGCAGCCTCCAGTCTCTCAGTTCACTGCTCAGAGCAGCAAATTACAAGCACAGAAAGTACCCAGAAAGAGCTGTGTTTCAACATAGATGGGAACTGTGTTTGACCAAACAATAGTGGATGAACCCGGACCCTTACACCTACCCTTTGGGTCTGGCTAAGGCAATTGCTCCTGCGGCCTCACATTCCTGATCATGGTGTCCTGGTGTCCAGACATCAAACTCAGAGAGATCCCCAGAAGTAGGAATGCATCAGTCTCCTAGTCAAAGTCGCTCTACTTGCCGGAAGCACAAAGTCCCAGGAATAAAAGGAAGATGGATGACTCCAATGGATGAATTAGGCGCTTCCAGTGGAGATCACAGCCCTGCCCCTCACCTTAGGGCCTGGCTGCTGCTAATAAAGGCAATTGGAAACACCTGTTACCACTTGGGGCCTGAGGACATACTCAGGAATCCCTCCAGGAGCTAGCAGGCTGTCAGACCTCCTGACCCTGGGATAGCTGTGCTCTAAGTTGGGAGGGCCTTCGGGCCAGAGGTGAGAATATTCCCTAGATACAAGAAATAACTTCAGGTTTCAAAAGTATTTGAAACCCCAGGAGGCACTTGGAAAGGACATTTCAAAGGCATCAAAACACCCTCTTTCTGAACCCTGGAAGCTTCCATTTTGCGTGGAAAATCTGGACACTGGTGTGGCCATCAGTACCACAGATCCTTTACATTCTGCCCAATAGAGGGAAAGCACAATGAGTGTTCCAGGGTGGTAGAGTTTCACTTCTCTTTACCTGGGCTCTCATGGAATAAGGACAAGGATGCTGTGCAGGAAATTGAGGAGGGCTGCATTTAGGCTGAGTGTCAGCCTCAGGGCCCTGGAGAATGGTAGTCTTTCACAGAGGGCCTGGACAGCTGCAGCTGGAGATGGACATATGCCTGTTACCTGCAGCAGGAACGCTGTCTCCTCATTTCCTCTCTGTACTACGCCATATGCACAAGACTAAATAATCCAAAGAGCAAAGAAACGAAAATTTCAACACCAGGAAGACCGAGTTCACGATGCATGCACTGCTTCCAGTAAGGGCCCAGGGAAGAAAGCATGTAGAGACAGTCAGAGAGACAGAATGACAGTGACTGAAAAGGACAGAAATTCTGGCCCTGTGTTTATCAGTGCCATAGCACTGAAGAGAAACCCTCCATGCCCATGCATACTTTATACAAATGGCATTGTTATTTTATGTTTGTGAGGATAGGTTATACTGCTCCTGGAAGGTTTATAATTTTTAATTGTAGTGAATCCTGCTCCAACTATGTGACCAATTATTTATGAATAAGGAGGCTGTTATCAATGTGGTAATTCTTCATTACGATCAAATAAAAAGGTCAACAATTCTAAAAATGACTGATATATATATATATATATATGTATATATATATATATATGTACATTTTATGTAAGTGTTTATTATGCACTCTGAGGGTTACTGACATGGCTATGAGGTGACATAGTATGGCTTGTGCCAGAGACTTACAAAGCTGATGCTACAGAAACCTAGGTGAAATCACCAACAAAACAAGCCAGAACTCAGCAGTGCCCTGGTGACTCTCTTTGTGTATCAGGGCCTGTCAGTAAAATAAGTATATAAGTAAAATATTAATGAGTGCAGACAGAGTGAGTGAGAGCCTGTGAGAGTCAGAGACAGAGAAGGCAAGAAGAGAAATAGAAGAGTGGGAAAGAGACCAGAAGTCAAAAACCTCCCACACTGTGTTCATACATGACAGGTTCAAACCTGGGTTGTCGAGATTGCTGGGCAGCAGTCTCACATCCACAGACCCCAGCCCACCCCAGCCTTCACCATATGTGTGTAGTATTTACCACACGAAATGTATTGTGAGTGTAAACTTCCCTTCAATTATAAAAGAAAAATCTATCAAGCAGAAGAAATGACCAGTCATGTAATATAGGACTAAATAAATAAATATGCAAATAAATGGGGATGATCTAGGAGGATTTGAAAAAAATGAAAAATAAAAACAAAAAGCACAAGAAGACCTGATTACAGCAGAAAATGGAAACCAACTGCTGAGAAACAGAGGGCTGCTTCAAAAATTACGATACACTTCAGAGTCCAGGGAAATTAAGATTTCAGGAGAATGAAAAGAAACTCATATGTACTGAAGCTTACACTAGAGAAAGGAGGCAAGTTCTGTACTATGATAATTACAATAAGGATGCTGATAGAAATGCTATTAGAAATGCTAATGGAAGGTTCTATTATTTATAATCGTATTGAAACTTGCTCCAACTAGGTGGACAATTATTAATGAAAAAGGAAGCTGTTATAAATGTATTAATTCTGATAAAGATCAATTACATAGGTCGACAATTCTATAAATGATATATATATATGTATATGTTTATTATAAAGTCTTAGATATACTGCCATGGAAATGAGGAGACAGAATAAGGCTTGTGTCACAGAGACTTACAAAGCTGTGGCTACAGTAGCCTAAGTGATATCACCAACAAAACAAGCCAGAGCTTAGCAGTGCTCTGGTAACTCTCTTTGTATACCTGGGCCTGTCAGTAAAATAAGTATATAAGTAAAATATCAATGAGTGAAGACAGAGTGTGTGAGAGCATGTGAGAGTTAGACACAGAGAAGGCGACAAGAGAAATAGATGAGTTGGAAAGAGACCAGCAGACAAAAACCCCCTGCACTGTGTTTATTGATGGCAGGTACAAAGCTGGCTTGTAGAGATTGTAAGGCAGCAGCTCTCATGCCCACAGACCCCAGACAGACCCAGCCTTCACCATATGCTGTACTTACAGACCTGACAATAATGTGTGTGTGTCTGTCTGAATGTATGTCTGAGTATGTGTGCGCTCAGAGCTCACCTATAGTAGTCTCAGAACTGTTGTTGAGGTGGTCTGGTGTCGGGCTGCACCGCGGAGAAGAGAGCGGACGTCCAGAGCAAAGGGGTACACAGATCTTTATTATAGGATGGGGGTGGAGGTTTGGTTCAGACCACGTGGAGCCAGCCAGCAATGGCCGACCACGGGGGGAGAGCAGGGAGCGAGACCTCAGAGAGGGAGAGCCCAGAGAGAGAGAGGGGAGGGGTGAGGGGGCATTTTATTGGGCGACAACCAGGGGTGACGTGTAGGGCCAGGATTGGTTGAAAGGGGGCACTCTAGGATTTAGCGAGGCATAGGAAAACCTGGGGGCGGAGCCAGGATTGGTTGAAAGGGGGCACTCTAGGATTTAGCGGGGCATAGAAAAACCTGGGGGCGGAGACTGCATCAGAATAAGTCCTCAGCAACACAGAACATGGGTGTCAAGATAGCCAGCCTCACCTGCAACTTATGTACAGAGAACCTAGCTGTACAGGGCAAGCCAGCTAGCCCAGATTCTGGCTAAGAAAGAATGCATATGCAAAGGTACTCTCATGTCTCCCTCTCCTGAGTTCCCGAATCAATCCAATGCCTCACTATCATCCAAAAACTGCCAACGGGGTAAGCTGGGGCACTCCTCAGAATTCAGGGGAATGAGCCTGTCCAGTCACGTTTGGTTGCCTACTCAGCCTCCAGACTCTCAGTACACGGCTCAGGGCAGCAGATTACAATCCCAGAAAGAACACAGAAATAGCTGTGTTTCAACATATATGGGAACTGTGTTTGACCAAACAATAGTGGATGAACCCGGCCCCTCACACCTATCCTTTGGGTCAGGCTAAGTCAATTGCTCCTGTAGTCACAAAATCCCTGATTATGGTGTCCTGGTGTCCACACATCACACTCAGAGAGATACCCAGAAGTAGGCATGCATGAGTCACATACAAAGTCTCTCTGCATGCAGGAAGCACAAACTCCCAGGGCCCTTGCTATGGAGAGACAAAAGGAAGATGGATTCCTCCATTGGCTGAATCAGGAGCTCCCAGTGGAGATCACAGCCCTGACCCTCACCTGAGGGCCTGGATGCTGCTAATAAAGGCAATTAGAAACACCTGTTACCACTTGGGGCCAGAGGACATACTCTAGAATCCCTCCAGGTGCTAGAAGGCTGGCAGACCTCCTGACCCCTGGATAGCTTTGCTCCGAAATCAGAGGGCCTATGGGCCAGAGGTGAGAATATTCCCTAGATACAAGAAAGAACTTCAATTTCAAAAGGATTTGAAACCCCAGGAGGCACTTGGAAAAGGCATTTCACAGCCATCAAAACACCCTCTTTCTGAACGCTGGTAGCTTCCGTTTTGCGTGGAAAATCCGGAAACTGGTGTGGCCATCAGTACCACAGATCCTTTACATTCGGCCCAATAGAGGGAAAGCACAATGTGTGTGCCAGGGTGGTAGAGTTTCACTTCTCTTCACCTGGGCACTCATGGATTAAGGACAAGGATGCTGTGCAGGAAATTGAGGAGGCTGCATTTAGGCTGAGTGTCAGCCACAGTGCCTTGGAGAATGGGAGTCAAGCACAGAGGGCGTGGACATCTGCAGCTGGAGATGGACATATGCATGTTACCTGCAGCAGGATCTCTGTCTCCTCAGTTCCCCTCTGTAGTACGCATATGCACGAGACTAAGTAATCCAAAGGGCAAAAAAAGGAAAATTTCAACACCAGGAAGACCGAGTTCACGATGCATGCACTGACTTCCACGAAGTGTCCAGGGAAGAAGGCACGTAGTGACAGTCAGAGAGACAGAATGACAGTGACTGGAAAGGACAGAAATTGTGGCCCTGTGTTGATCAGTGCCAGAGCACTGAAGACAATCCCTCCATGCCCATGCATACTTCTTACAAGTGGCATTGTTATTTTATGTTTGTGAGGAAAGGTTAAACTTATAACATCTAGGTCTTTGCCCACTCTAAGAAGAAACACTTGTCCTGCAGCCCACTCTCCAAAACTGCCCTTGCCTCTCCAAATTGGAAGTAGTTTAGTGATACTCCAGCCAAATGCAGGCTGGCGTATTTCATCTCCCTGGTCCAGCCTCAGCCTGACCTGAGTGCAGGGAAAAGCACTATGTCTATTTCTTATTTGATTTACAGTTTTGGGATAGGACTCGGTGGACAAAAAGAGCAAGAGGGAAGTAGATGATTTGGCAGCGGTAGTTTGTGCTGAGTGAGATATGTAGAATGATAAACGATATGGCTCTGTGAGTTGCCTCTCATGACTGTGGCTCAGAAGGGCCAGGTGTATCCACTTTACTACCCTAATCCAGAGCTGTGCAGGTCTCTAGCTAAAAAATATTGTCAGACGTCTACATGTTACATATATATATATATATATATATATATATATATATATATATATATATGAGAGAGAGAGAGAGAGAAAGACTGATGCAGTCATTTTCTACAATGGATTCGATATGCCATTCAGACAACTGATTTCTAAAACCCTGAGAGAAACTGTGCATCAGGGAAAGAACTTTCCAGAGGAGTAAAATCTCCAAATCATTAGCTATATGCAGCTCCAATGGGACAGATCGAAAAAAGCTCCAGAAGGAAGTCATCCAGATGACTCTCCACATGGACAGCCACCGCAAGTTTCCTAGTCTGGCAACACACACAGGACAGCTGCTAGTTCCCAGTGCAAGCCTCATGGCAAAAACCTATCCCTCTTCAGTGTCTTTACATCTGAAATGAATAAAAGTGTCCAAGGGTAAAGGAGAGCTACAATGGTGTCAATATTGAGCTGTAAATCAGAATGTGCCAAGTGTTTTGCATAATATCACCTGTGCCACAGTGATTCTGTTGTTCTCTCTGTCTCTCCCTCCCTCACACACAAAAACATACACTCTCACAGTTACACACACGCACACATCCACAGAGGCACAGGCACAAATGGAGTTATACACATGCACACTGGACAGTTTCTGCAAGGCAAGGCCCTGGGTGAACCCTGCTTCGCACTTCCTGCAAGCACGCCCAGCCTTTTAAGCCCATCTCTAGCTCCCATTGTTGGGCTTACTTCAGAAAGTCCGCAGACATGGAACCAGCCATGCTCTGATATGCCAAAGGCCTAGGCTTCGCCCAGAACCCCTGACAGCAATATCATTGGGCAGTCTGCTAGTACACGCCCAAGAGTGTCAAGGTCCCTAGTCATTGATTGGCCAGCAACCTTGAGCACCGCCCACATGGCCTTGAAGCACGCTCATTGGGCAGTCTCTGGAAGGCCCGCCCACCAGCCACATCTGTGGAAAGAGATGAGAATTCAAAAACCTCCTACACTGTGTTCATTGATGACAGGTTCAAAGCTGGCTTGTCGAGATTGTAAGGCAGAAGCTCTCATGCCCACAGATCCCAGACATCCCCACCCTTCACCTTATTCTGTTCTACCAGACCTCACAGTAATGTGTTGTGTGTGTGTGTGTGTCTGTCTGTCTGTCTGTGTCTGTGTGTGCTCAGAGCCAACCTATAGTAGTCTCAGAGCATTGGTGGGAAGGTAGCCAGCCTCACCTGCAACTTACATACAGAGAACCTAGCTGCTCAGGGCAAGGCAGCTAGCCAAGATTCTGGCTAAGCAAGAATGCATATGCAAAGGGACTCTCATTTCTTGCTCTCCTGAGTTCCCGATTCAATCTCATTCCTCAATATCATCCTAACACTACAAACGGGGAAGCTGGGGCACCCCTCAAAATTCAGGGGCAGGACCCTGTCCAGTCTCGTTTGGCTGCATACTCAGCCTCCAGGCTCCCAGTCCACATCTCAGAGAACAGCAGATTACAAGCCCAGAAAGGACCCAGAAAGAGCTGTGTCTCAACATAGATGGGAACTTTGTTTGACCAAACAATTGTGGATGATCCCGGCCCCTTACAGCTCCCCTTTGGGTCTTGCTAAGGCAATTGCTCCTGTGGCCTCACAATCCCTGATCATTGTGTCCTGGTGTCCACACATCACACTCAGAGAGATTCCCAGAAGTAGGCATCCATGAGTGTCCCATACAAAGTCGCTCTGCTTGCAGGAAGCACAAAATCTCTGGGACCTTGCTATGGAGAGACAAAAGGAAGATGGATGCCGCCATTGGCTGAATTAGGAGTTTCCAGTGGAGATCACAGCCCCACCTCTCACCTGAGGGCCTGGCTATTGCTAAGAAAGGCAGTTGGAAACACCTGTTACCACTTGGGTCCTGAGGACATAATACTCAGGAATCCCTCCAGGAGCTAGGAGGCTGGAGACCTCCTGAGCCCAGAATAGCTGTGCTCCCAGTTGGGAGGGCCTTCTTGCCCGAGGTGAGAATATTCCCTATATACAAGAAAGAACTTCAGGTTTCAAAAGGATTTGAAACCCCATGAGGCACTTGGAAAAGACTTTTCACAGCCGTCAAAACACCCCCTTTCAGAACACTGGAAGCTTCAGTTTTGCGTGGAAAATCTGGACACTGGTGTGGCCATCAGTACCACAGATCCTTTACATTCAGCCCAATATAGGGAAAGCACAATGTGTGTGTTGGGTAGTTGCCATCTCCCCCTGGCTTCTGCTTAACCATATGCCTATATAGGGATTTTACTGATCCAAAGCTTTGGTCTATTTACATAAATCACTTTTACATAAAGCACTCCAGGGCATTGGTGGTTCTATGATTCTCTCCTGCTCCACCCCCTCCTTGTCACACACTGATCCCTTCTTTGTCACACTCTGATTTTCACCAGTCACTTTTCTCTCCACCCTCTCTATATCACATCCTGTTTCCACCCTACTTGGAGAGTATAAAAACAGCTGCTCTTCTGATTAAAGACACTTGGAAATTGCTTTCCGGCTCCGAGAGTTCCAGAGTGTATCTCCTGCGGAAGTTGGTGCAGCACGAGTTCCTGATCCCTCTCCCACACAGCAGCCTAGATCAGCTCCAGTTGAGTTCTCTCCAACCCAGAGAGCACTAGCTCGGGAAGAAGTACCCTCAGGCTATCCCGGCATCTGGTGCCTGAACAGGGATCTGTAAGCAGCAGATTTACAAGAAGACATCTTAGATAAGTACACACCTTTTGGGTATCTGCAATATTGTGTTAAGGCACTGTGATTTTTTTTCTTTCTTATTGTTTTCCGGAGATCTTTCCACCATGGAAAATCTTTTCCAAATCCTGCATTCTTTTTCCAGTATACAATTTTTATATATCTGGGACATTTTTCTCGGGGCTTCACCTTATATCCTGTTGATCATCATAGCAGCTTTTAAGGGATATATAGGTCAACCTCTCAAAAGGCTTAAGGACATAGAGGCTGAGGTCAAAGAGATAAAGGAAGTAATCATAGAACTTAACCAGCACCTTAAAAACAAGAAGAAGCAAAGGCCTGTCGTGATCTTGACCCACCCTAATTCCTCTGCATCCTGCCCTGAGGCCCCTATTTTGGCATCTTGCCCTGAGGCCCCTATTTTGATAGACACATGTCCGAATTCTCCTGTAGCCTCCAAAACCACTTCTTCTTCGGCCACTTGTCCAGAAGCTTCCACTTCGATGACTCCTCCTACCGCTACACACTTATCAGAGCAAGTCCACACATTTCCAGTCAATGTTGCCCCCAATAGACAAAAACCTCAGGCCTGGTATCCATATTCCGCCACAGACCTGAAAGAACTACACCAGGCTATCAAAGATGACGGTGTTCATGCCCCATGGACCAGGTCCATTTTACAAGGCCTGCTTCAGAACCTTAATACTCCTCAAGATTGGAGAGATGTGACTCGTGCTACACTCCCAGGTCCCCTCTTCCTGCAATGGGAGGCATTCTTTCGTGACGAATGTTTACAACAATCGCGGAAAAATATTCAAAATCAGCCAGAGGGTAATTTTGATGCATTGTTTGGAACAGGCCAATTAGAAACAGGGATTCAACAGGTGGAAGCCAAGTTTCCAGCGGGGTATTTTGATCAAGTACGCCTGTGTGCATTAAAAGCATGGGAGCGATTAACACCACCCATGTGAGCAGCCTCAGCCCCCATTCTCTCCCTGCAACAAGAACCTGATGAATCCCTCGCTAAATTCATTGCCAGGGTCCAGTCGAGTTTGGAAAGGAAGATTTATAATCCTGACGCTCGTTTTCTCCTTCTGCGATCCATAGTCTGGGATGGAATGCTTCCGCATTTTCGACAGGCCTGTATCACTCTTAAAAACGAACACCCAGATACTTGGATTCTAGCTACACAGGATCTCAGATCAAGCTCTTTTCAAGGACCTATGTTACAGGCCTATGCAGCTACCTTACATAAGCAAAAAGGAGCTTGCTTTCAGTGCGGTCGCCAAGGGCATTGGCGTAACCAATGTCCAGAAAATAGACCGCGACCCCGCCTCCAGTCAGGGTGACCCCACCTCCAGTCAGGGCGACCCCACCTCCAATCAGGGCATCCCCGCCTCCAGACAGGGAATCAGAGACCACAAATGCCTTGTCCCAGATGCCAGAAAGGATTTCACTGGAGGAGAGATTGTTGGTCAAGGTTCCATAGGAACGGCACGCCTCTGCCAAATGTAAACAGGGATTTAAACTAGGTATGGGGCTTCCCTTAGCCCCGCCCCCAAGAGGGAAGGAAGCAGGTCGCCCGCTTGGTGCTGTGCCCTTCTTTCACAAACAGAAGCCCAGCTTGGGACCCAATCCATCGCTACACCCACCACGCCAAGTAACAATAACAGAGGGTGAGCAGAAGGAGGAACCCGCGGTTTGTGGGAACTTCCAGCATAGAAATAACCGGCTGGAGCAAGAGAACAGCTCGAATTCAGAGCCTGAGATTTTATGGACCACCCCTGTTTTAGAAAGGGGTCACCCAACTATGACAGTAAAGATTGGTAATATTCCTTTTAAATGTTTGATTGACACGGGAGCAGATAAGACAATATTAAGACAAGCAGAGGTTCCCCAGAGTTGGGAACTCCTCCCAGGACCACGCTTACATGGTGTTGGAGGATTGACTCAGGCATTCCGCACACGAGATTCCCTTGTGTGGGAAGATCCAGAAGGGACTACCGGACGCTTTCAGCCTTTAATAGCTGATATAAGCACCAATTTATTGGGAAGAGACTTTCTGGAATCTTTAGATGTAGTGATATCCTCAGACACCTCTGCAGGACACCACACTCACTCCTGTGAGACTGCTAGACCCAACCAGCACCCCCAATACTAACTGCCACTGTTCGTAACAGAACTCCCCGCTTAGATTGGCTTTCTAATGAGCCTGTCTGGGTGGAACAGTTGCCTTTGCCTAGGGAGAAGCTAGAAATTTAAAAAAAAACTCGTCCAAGAGCAGTTATCTTTGGGACACATTCGTCATTCTCGGAGCCCATGGAATACTCCAGTCTTTGTAATTAAAAAGCGCTCAGGAAAATGGCGCCTCCTCCAAGATCTTCGTGCAGTTAATAAAACCATGCAGCTTTGGGGCTCCCCCCAAAGGGGTTTGCCTCTTGCTTCCGCAATTCCCACAGGAATTCCAATCATAGCTATTGATATACAGGATTGTTTTTTCTCTATTCCCTTACACCCACAAGATTGTAAACGTTTTGCTTTCTCTGTTCCTTCTATTAATAATGCCAGCCCTGCCGATAGATTTGAATGGGTGGTACTGCCCCAGGGCATGGCTAATAGTCCTACTATTTGTCAAGAGGTTGTTAAATCTGCCCTTTTTCCATATATTCATAAGGGCCTTAAGGTTTTTCATTATATGGATGACGTGTTAATATGGGGAGAATTAGATACAGATCTCTCCGCCCTACGTGATTTTCTAATCCCTGCCTTAAAGAGAAGTGGACTTAATGTAGCTCCTGAGAAGATACAGCTAATCCCTCCAATATCTTTCTTAGGCTCAGAGATTTCCCTAACGCAGATTCGTCCTTTAAAACCTTGTGTTACTTTTCCTTCTAATCTCACTCTTGCTTCTTTACAAAGTTTTCTTGGAAATTTGAATTGGCTTAGGCAGTATCTTTATCTGCCTACGAGCTGCCTGCAACCACTGTTCGATCTGTTAAAAGGAAACAAACAGCCCTCCTCAAAGCGTATGTTAACCCCCGAAGCATCCTTGGCTCTGGAAAAAGTTAACCAGGCTCTCCAGGACATGCACCTCGTTCGATTCTCCCCCTCCTCTCCAGTAAATCTTCTAATCTTTAACTCCACCCCCACGGTAGTGGGGGAATTGTGGCAGAAACATGGCGTTCTCGAATGGCTTCATACGCCAGTAGGCGGAGCTCCAAGACTCCTTACCGAGATTGATGCCTTAGCATTTATGGTTTGCCAAGGAAGAAACAGATCGGTTCAGGTCTTAGGAAGGGAACCAGATTCAATCATTCTTCCCTTTTCTCTCACTGATACAGAATGGCTCATACGCCACCATTCTCGTTTTGCCATAAGTTTAATGGGTTTTCCAGGACAATTAGATAATCATTTTCCCTCTAATAATTTGATAGCTTCTTTACCTCTGTTGCCTCTACTAGTACCTAAACTTTTCTCTCGAGATCCCATCCCCTCTGCTCCTGCAGTGTTCACTGATGGTGGAAAAAAGGGAGCTGCTGCCCTTATATATTATCCAGACCAGCAATACCCCAAACCTCTCTTTACTGAACTTCCTGATAATTCCCCTCAGTACAAAGAACTTTATGCTGTTTTCCTTGCATTAAAAGCTGTACCAGAATCCTTCAACCTTTTTTCTGACAGTGTGTATACTGTTAACTTACGTCCATGGCTTGCTCGATCTTATGTATGAATTGATGACAACCCACTTTCTCCTCTTTTAATTCAAATTGCCTCTATGCTCTGTTCTCGAACCCATCCACTGTATGTTCAGCACCTACGTTCCCACAGCCCTCTTCCTGGTCCCCTGTTCGAAGGGAATGCTGCAGCTGACCGCCTTGCCTCCACAGGAATTCTCCTAGCCTCTGTCTCTAATCCTGCTGACTTTCATTCCCTAACCCATGTTAATCTTAAAGGTCTTCGAGCTCGATTTCCTGATATTCCTCTGCCACAGTTAAAACGTATTCTTGCTACATGTTCCTCCTGTGCAGGTCTAATCAAAACACCTGCTACTCAGACTCTGGGGGTTAATCCTCGAGGTTTAAAAGCCAACGCTCTTTGGCAAATTGATGTTACCCACATACCTAACTTTGGCAAACAAAAATATGTGTTCGTCTCAATTGATACCTTCTCTAAGTTTATGTGGGCTACAGCTCAGACTGGAGAAAACTCAAAAAAGCTTATAAGCCATATGCTCTCCTGTTTTGTTGTAATGGGCTTACCTCTTCAACTTAAAACGGATAATGGACCTGCTTTTACCAGCAAACAATTTAAAGATTTTTGTTCCCTCTGGAACATTACTCATACTACAGGCATTCCGTATAATCCACAGGGACAAGGCATTGTTGAGAGGGCCCATCAAAATCTTAAGGCTCAATTAAATAAAGAAAAAGGGGAAATGTACCCCCCTAATATCCAGCTGGCAAAAGCCTTAACTACATTAAATCTCTTTAATATTTACAAAAACTCCGACCAACCTCCTATAATTCTTCATTGGCAAACATCACCCACCCTCCCAGCTATTAAAGTCAAATGGAAAGACCCACTTGATAAAATTTGGAAAGGACCTGACCCCCTGTTGACTATGGGGAGGGGTTTCGCATGTATTTTTCCACAAAATTACTCCAAGCCTGTTTGGGTTCCTGCCCGCCATGTCCGGCAATACCCACATGATGGCGCTGATATCCCTGAAGAACAAGAAACACTGCAAGAAGACTGGCTGCAAGAGGACTGGCTACAGGATGCACCCCAGGATCCATAATACAGCATGGCAGAATCAAAAAAAAATCTGATTCACAGAACTTCCCCCCCCGAATGAATGTCTTATGCTATGACTGGCCAGTTGTGTTTTGTGAATGAGTGAGTGAGTGAGTGAAAAAAAAAAAAATTGAGTGACCAAAATTTTTGTATGACCCATTGTGCTCAGAGTACTCTGAAAGTTAACTGACTTTATATCAAACAGCTGGACGCAGCCATGGTTTCTGGAGACGTCCAGAAACAGTCCAAAAATTGTTCATTCCCCCTTTTGATTTCTTTTTTAAGTCTTGATACCAATATGAAATGTTTAGTCTTAAACTGTGTGAGTAAAGATGGTTCAAATATGACAGTAGATCTAAATTCACATTTGAAATGATATATCTTATTTACAAGTTTTTCTCCTCCTGTGTGTTATAAACTATATGTTTAATATGCGTGTTTCAAGTTTGGTAAACATTAACTTAACAGTTAAATTGTAACTTTGAAGTTACATTTTTACAAGAAGAGGTAAAATCAATTCATTTAAGTAACTGAGTGTTTAAGGTAAAACTCTAAATATTCAATGTGACAATTCATCATCTCCTAAGTAAAAATACAGATTCTCTATACAGGACATTTTTGGAGTGCCCCCAAAAATGTCCTGTAAGCTATCTTGTGGAAATTAATCCACAACAAATTTGGCATCAATCTGATATTGTAAATGTACCAAAAAAAAAAATTGTCACTAAAATGTGTTAACTCTAGTAACCTGAGTTTGCTTAAAAACCCAATGCAAAAATAGTCAAGAATCAATATATGTAACTTAAACTCGGTATGAAAACTTTGCTATATAAAGACTGCTACATGAGGTCACGTAAGATGACCTTTACACAAAATTATAAAGATACCTAAACCAGTTATAATCATTGAGTTATCAATTGTAGTAAACTTCTAATTTGTTACAAAGTTTTTTCATAAGTAATTGACTACAGCTATGACAAGCCTTCGCATAAAGAAGCATCTGCTCATATAGAATCCCCAGAAATCCATCTTGGACCCCCGACCTCTGACATCACCCACAATTACAGCCATCCCCCAAAACCCATGATGTGACCTGACACGATCTGGAGAACCTGATTCACAGACTCCAAAGGACAAGACTTTCCTACTGCCTTTCTCTCAACCATCGGTGTCTGTTCTTCCTGCTTCTGTTTCGCCCATCATGTTTTGGCGGTTCCAGGTCACTCTCTACAGAGAAGAAAAGTTCCGGTGGCTGTCCTCCTCCATCAAGATAGACGTGTGGCATTTATTTCCTGGCCGTTGACATTGGACTGATGCTTCTATAGAACTTGCTGGACACTCCTTTTATACTGCTGGACTTCTTGAAGAATGACTGTAGCAGTTCATAGAACTTACCGCCAGCTGACTCGGTATTTTGCAATGCCAGATCACCCCTCTAGCCCCTCGGCTTATCAGGCCCCCACTCCTCCACCCATCAGGCTCACTCTGTCTCTTGCTACTCTTACTTATCCCTCCCTGTCTTGTGCTAGTTATTTTTGAAGACACTTACACACTATCATTCTGCTTTCTTCCCAACAGGTTTCCGTTCACCCCTACACTGCTATTCCCCTGACAGAGATGAAGCCTTTTACAGACATTGACCCAGTTATATATGGCCATTAAGTAAGAGGAAGATGTTGGGGAATTGTGAGGATATGGTTGAGCTTGGAAGGGCTTGAGCCTGAGGGGTGTGTCAATCCTGTTAGTCTCTCTCTCCACGGAGAGGTTGAGCAAGGAGGGACAGTAAAACCCCAAAAAAGGTGTGCCTCTTATCAGTCTCCGTGCCTCACAAAGTGCCCCGCACTCCTGATACTATGGCAAAAAGTTAAAAAGAAAGGGGGAGATGTTGGGTAGTTGCCATCTCCCCCTGGCTTCTGCTTAACCATATGCCTATATAGGGATTTTACTGATCCAAAGCTTTGGTCTATTTACATAAATCACTTTTACATAAAGCACTCCAGGGCATTGGTGGTTCTATGATAGGATTCTCTCCTGCTCCACCCCCTCCTTGTCACACACTGATCCCTTCTTTGTCACACTCTGATTTTCACCAGTCACTTTTCTCTCCACCCTCTTTATATCACATCCTGTTTCCACCCTACTTGGAGAGTATAAAAACAGCTGCTCTTCTGATTAAAGACACTTGGAAATTGCTTTCCGGCTCCGAGAGTTCCAGAGTGTATCTCCTGCGGAAGTTGGTGCAGCACGAGTTCCTGATCCCTCTCCCACACAGCAGCCTAGATCAGCTCCAGTTGAGTTCTCTCCAACCCAGAGAGCACTAGCTCGGGAAGAAGTACCCTCAGGCTATCCCGGCAGTGTGAAAAGGTCCCAGAGGGTGAAAAGGTCCTCCAGCAACTTTCTAGTCCGCAGTCCAGGACAAAGTCCCCATCCCCATGCCCTTCTGTGATTATTGATCTTGATCCCCCAGTACCCAGTCAAAATAAAAGCCTCCCAGCACCCATTGAAAGTAAAAGCCCTGTTCCCCTCCCTACAGGTCCCACTGTACTTACTAAAGTTCCCTCCATTGACTCTCCTATTGCTAATTCACATGAGAATGAAACCCAGCATTCTTTTCCCAGCCTCTATCCAGTTTTACAAAACCCTCCCTCTCCTGAAGTACTTCTCGTGGAGAATGAGGCTTTGCTAGAAAAAGAGGCTGCCAGATACTACAATCCTGATTGATGTCCTCCCCCCTTTAATTCCCCTCACTATATCCGTGCCCCTCCTCTCCAGCCTGACCCTCTCCTTGAGAATCCTTCTGTCAGGTAGGCACGCTCAGGAGCCCTTACAGGAATTTCCACCCTCCACAAGGTCCTTGCTGACCGGAGAGAGAAGCTTCAATTAATGAAAGAAATTGCTGCAGTTACAGAAGAGCTTACATTTTTAGCCTCACCAAAAAACCCAATCCCTAAAACTAAAACTAAGACTAAACCATCCAAATCAAACCCGGTTTTGGCTTTACCTGTTACTTGGAGCCAGGCTCAAACTGGCTAACCCTAACCCCTAAGCTCTTCCTTGTCCAGACTGCCTCTCTACACCACCGCCCCTCTGTTTTGTGCTCTGGTCCTTGACTTGGCCAATAATACTGATTAGACCACTTTCTTTAAAACTGTAAAATGTACCTTAGCCCAGAAAAAAAAATCAAATATTTTTTTTCTGCGCAGCGTCGGTAAACTAAGCCCGCCTGTTACGCCTGCACAGCCAATCACAGCACAGAGCCCCTGCTCCACAGATTGGCAAAGACTGCAGTCAATCATTCCCTAGTGACTAACGCCCCTCCTGGGTAGATAGGCTGTGAGTTAGGAATCCAAAAACCAAAGCGGTTTTTCAAAGGGTAAATTTTTCTCTTCACCAAAAATGTATGTTTTAGGTCTGTGCTAACTTTGTTTTCATTAATGTGTGTTAACCCCTAAGTAACTAAAGGTTGTTTTAAGTTTTAAATAAGATTTAGTTAAGCTAAATGTGGTTTTAAAGATCCAGACTCATAGAGTTGGCACACCTTTACCAGAGTAAACTATAGGAGAGTTTCGTCCTTCTGATAGCTAATATCAGCAGCAATTCATTAGTTAAAAGATTTTCTGAGATGTCTAGGCATGGTAAAATGCCTCTGCAGTCTCTCTCACTCTTGTGAAAATTGTAGATATTACCAGCACCCCAATATCAACTGCCACTATGTGTTAATTAATTCCATCCTTGAACTGACTTTCTAATAACCCAGTCAGTGTAGAGCAGTGGCCTTGCCAGGAAATAAGGGTTAAACGTGCTATTCCTGGCCTGACAAAAAATTTTTATTCAACAGATGTGATTCAACAAAATTATTTAGTGTAAAATGGTCATCTAAAAGAAATGTTAACAGTAAAAATTTATTTTAACATTTCAGCTATAAGGTTTATCTTAGCTTTTTAAGTTACCTATCCAAATCAAAGTGAAAGATCAATTAAGTTGTGTACCCACCCTTATTCATAGCTGCCCTCAGGGTGTGATAGCTTTGTGATAAACAAAGGTCCTAGCAAACAAAGTTTAACATTTTACTTAAAATTGTTTTTAAGACTGCCTTGGGTTAGTGAAAGATAACACAATAGTTATGTTAATTATTTACATGCCAGAGGCTCTTGCGCTGGTTTTCCTCTTTATATCTTTCTGCTTTTAAAAATTATCTGGTTTGTTTTAAGACACTGCCAGAGGTTTATTCTTGATAAATTAAGGTAATACATTGTGTTTTTGGTCTGATAGAAGATTTGTTTTGGCAAATCCTGATTTAACAAAATTAATATTTTGAACATTTAAACTATGAGGTTTTATTTTAGCCTTTTAAGTTGCCATATTAGAGTTATAAAGAGTAAAATCTATTTATATCTACGCTTACTCATGATAGCCTTGTGATGAGTAAAGATCTTAATAAACTAAAGGTATAATAGTGTGCTTAAACTGTCTAATCAGTTTAAAATAGTGCCAAAAAAGGTAAACATTTTATCATGTCTACACATTAGGTATTGACTTTCTATAACATATTGGTATATTCTAATAAAGAGCCTTCTAAAATCATAGAAAAAAACAAGTCAGTTCTAACCATTATATCATCAATTAACTTGGTACAAGTTCTCTCCCTAAGTAAATAATTATAGGTACATCTGCACATGAACAACTGACTGCTCATATGGCAATATTTAAAACTAAATATTTTTAATTATTTATGGGTGTGTGATGACTCCTAAAGTCACTCATATCCTAAAATTTTTCTCACTTTTTTACAAGCCTCTTAAAATTTTAAGGCTTGACCTGCCATAGTGAGAGCACTTTACTGGCTCCTGCATTATTTAATTAATATCTTGCTATT
Organism: Erinaceus europaeus; assembly: GCF_950295315.1. Taxonomy (NCBI): domain Eukaryota; kingdom Metazoa; phylum Chordata; class Mammalia; order Eulipotyphla; family Erinaceidae; genus Erinaceus; species Erinaceus europaeus. The sequence goes on along the minus strand of NW_026647186.1, from coordinate 20,038 downwards.
CAGACTTTTAAGATTAATCTCCATTGATAAAAGCCAATGCTCTCTGACAGATTGATGTAATTCACCTGCCCATGTTTAGTAAACAAAAGCTTGTTTTCTCTCAGTTGTTTTTTTCTAAATTTATGTGGGCTACAGCTCAAACAAGAAAAAATAAAACACTTAAGCTTAATTAATTTAGAAAAAAGGGGGAATGCACCCCCCAGTATTCAGTTGGCTAAAGTGTCAATGAAGTAACATACTAAACCTTTTTAATATTTACAAAAATTTGAATTGTCCATTTATTATATCTCATTGACAAAGCCACCCACTTTTACAGTTAGAGACATATTTCCCTTTTCCCTTTTTTCAACACTGGATGTCCATGTTTGTTTTCCTTTTATTATGGTGGATGACATTGCTCTTGCAAAATCCACAGAGTCCCTGTGGCAAGTCCTTACCACAAAGGACGCCATGGCAGTATATACTCCAGCTAACCTCACCAGCCCAGAAAGGACCCAGAAAGAGCTGTGTCTCAACATAGATGGGAACTTTGTTTGACCAAACAATTGTGGATGATCCCGGCCCCTTACAGCTCCCCTTTGGGTCTTGCTAAGGCAATTGCTCCTGTGGCCTCACAATCCCTGATCATCGTGTCCTGGTGTCCACACATCACACTCAGAGAGATTCCCAGAAGTAGGCATCCATGAGTGTCCCATACAAAGTCGCTCTGCTTGCAGGAAGCACAAACTCTCTGGGCCCTTGCTATGGAGAGACAAAAGGAAGATGGATGCCTCCATTGGCTGAATTAGGAGTTTCCAGTGGAGATCACAGCCCCGCCTCTCACCTGAGGGCCTGGCTATTGCTAAGAAAGGCAGTTGGAAACAGCTGTTACCACTTGGGTCCTGAGGACATAATATTCAGGAATCCCTCCAGGAGCTAGCAGGCTGGCAGACCTCCTGACCCTGGATTAGCTGTGCTCCTAGTTGGGAGGGCCTTCTGGCCAGAGGTGAGAATATTCCCTATATACAAGAAAGAACTTCAGGTTTCAAAAGCATTTGAAACCCCATGAGGCACTTGGAAAAGACTTTTCACAGCCATCAAAAAACCATCTTTCTGAACCCTGGAAGCTTCCGTTTTGCGTGGAAAATCTGGACACTGGTGTGGCCATCAGTACCACAGATCCTTTACATTCGTCCCAATAGAGGGAAAGCATGATGTGTGTGCCAGGGGGATAGAGTTTCACTTCTCTTTACCTGGGCTCTCATGGAATAAGGAGAAGGATGAGGTGCAGGAAATTGAGGAGGGCTGCATTTAGGCTGAGTGTCAGCCTCAGGGCCCTAAAGAATGGGAGTCAAGCACAGAGGGCCTGGACAGCTGCAGCTGGAGATGGACATATGTCTGGTATCTGCAGCAGGATTGCTGTCTCCTCAGTTCGCCAATGTACTACGCCATATGCAGGAGACTGAATAATCCAAAGGGCAAAGAAAGGAAAATTTCTACACCAGAAAGTCCGAGTTCACGATGCATGCAATCACTTCCATAAGGGCCCAGTGAAGAAGGCATGTAGACACAGTCAGAGAGACAGGATGACAGAGACAGAAAAGGACTGAAATTCTGGCCCTGTGTAGATCAGTGCCAGAGAACTGAAGACAAAACCTCCATACCTATTCATACTTCTTACAAGTGGAATTGTTATTTTATGTTTGTGAGGAAAGGTTACACTCAGAACATCTAGGTCTTACCCCACTCTGAGAAACAACACTTGGCTGGCAGCCCACTCTACAAAACTGCCCTCGCCTTTCCAATTTGGAAGTAGTCTTATGATGCTCCAGCCAAGTGGCAGGCTGGCGTATTGCCTCTCCCTGGTCCAGACTCAGACTGTCCTATGTGCAGGGAACTGAACTATGTCTATTTCTTCTTTGATTTACAGTTTTGGGATAGGACTCGGTGGACAAAAAGAGCAAGAGGGAAGTAGATGATTTGGCAGTGGTAGTTTGTGCTGAGAGAGATTTGTAGAGTGATAAGAGGTATAGGAATGGCTCTGTGAGATGTCTCTCATGACTGTGGCTCAGAATGGCCAGGTGTATCCGCATTACTACCCTAATCCAGAACTGTTCAGGTCTCTAGCTAAAAATATTTTCAGATCTCTACATGTTACATATATATATATAGAGAGAGAGAGAGAGAGAGACTGATGTAGTCATTTTCTACAATGAATTCGATATGACATTCAGACAATTGATTGCTAAAACTTGGAGAGAAACTGTGCATCAGGAAAAGAATTGTCCAAAGTAGTAAAATCTCAAAATCATTAGCTATATGCAGTTCCAACGGGACATAGTGAAAAGGCTTGAGAAGGAACTCATCAAGGAGACTCTCCACATGCACAGTCACCACAAGTTTCCTAGTCTGGCAACAGAAACAGTGCATCTGGTAGTTCCCAATGCAAGCCTCAGGGCAAAAACCTCTCCCTCTTCAGTGTCTTTACATCTGAAAAGAAGAAAAGTGACCAAGGGCCAAAGAGAGCTACAATGGTGTCAATATTGAGCTGTAAATCAGAATGTACCAAGTGTTTTGCAAAAAATATCACTTTATTATATACTCTGAGTGATAATGGCATGGAAATGAGGAGACAGAGTATGGCTTGTGTCAGAAAGACTTACAAGCTGAGGCTCCAGTAGCCTAGGTGAAATCGCCAACACAACAAACCAGAGCTCAGCAGTGCTCTGGTGACTCTCTTTGTATATTTGTACCTGTCATTAAAATACGTATATAAATAAAATATTAATGAGAGAAGACAGAGTGTGTGAGAGCATGTGAGAGTTAGAGACCGAGAAGGCGAGAAGAGGAATAGATGAGTTGGAAAGGGACCAGAATTAAAAAACCTCCTACATTGTGTTCATTGATGATAGGTTCAAACCTGGCTTGTAGAGATTGTAAGGCAGCAGCTCTCATTCCCACAGACCCCATACAGCCCCAGCCTTCACCATATGCTCTACTACCAGACCTGTCATTAATGTGTGTATCTGTCTGTCTGTCAGTGTGTGTCGATGTGTGCTCATAACTCACCTATAGTAGTCTCAGAGCATGGGTGGCAAGGTAGCCAGCTTCACGTGCAACTTATGTACAGAGAACCTAGCTGGTTAGGGAAAGCCAGAAAGCCCAGATTCTGGCTCAGCAAGAATGCATATGAAAAGGGACTATCATGTCTCTCTCTCCTGAGTTCCCGATACAATCTCATGCCTCACTATCATCCAAACACTGCCAACTGCGGAAGCTGGGGCAACCCTCAGAATTCATGGGCATGACCCTGTCCAGTCACGTTTGGCTGCATACTCAGCCTCCAGGCTCCCAGTCCACATCTCAGGGCAGCAGACTACAAGCCCAGAAAGAACCCAGAAAGAGTTCCAACATAGATGGGAACTGTGTTTGACCAAACAATAGTGGATGAAACCAGCACCTTACACCTCCCCTTCGGGTCCTGGTAAGGCAATTGCTCCTGTGGCCTCACAATCCCTGATCATGGTGTCCTGGTGTCCACACATCACACTCAGAGAGATTCCCAGAAGTAGGCATCCATGAGTGTCCCCTACAAAGTCCCTCTGCTTGCAGGAAGCACAAACTCCCTGGACCCTTTCTATGGAGAGACAAAAGGAAGATGGATGCCTCCATTGGCTGAATTAGGAGTTTCCAGTGGAGATCACAGCCACGCCTCTCACCTGAGGGCCTGGCTGCTGCTAAGAAAGGCAGTTGGAAACAGCTGTTACCACTTGGGTCCTGAGGACATAATACTCAGGAATCCCTCCAGGAGCTAGAGGGCTGGAGACCTCCTGAGCCCAGAATAGCTGTGCTCCCAGTTGGGAGGGCCTTCTGGCCCGAGGTGAGAATATTCCCTATATACAAGAAAGAACTTCAGGTTTCAAAAGGATTTGAAACCCCATGAGGCACTTGGAAAAGACTTTTCACAGCCATCAAAACACCCACCTTCAGAACCCTGGAAGCTTCCAATTTGCGTGGAAAATCTGGACACTGGTGTGGCCATCAGTACCACAGATACTTTACATTCAGCCCAATAGAGGGAAAGCACAATGTGTGTGCCAGCGGGATAGAGTTTCACTTCTCTTGACCTGGGCTCTCATGGAATAAGGACAAGGATGCGGTGCAGGAAATTGAGGAGGGCTGCATTTAGGCTGAGTGTCAGCCTCAGGGACCTGGAGAATGGGAGTCAAGCACAGAGGCCATGACAGCTGCAGCTGGAGATGGACATATGCCTGTTACCTGCAGCAGCATCGCTGTCTCCTCAGTTCCCCAATGTGCTACGCCATATGCAGGAGAATGAATAATCCAAAGGGCAAAGAAAGGAAAATTTCTACACCAGGAAGTCTGAGTTCACGATGCATGCACTGACTTCCATAAGGGCCCAGTGAAGAAGGCATGTAGACACAGTCAGAGGGACAGGATGACAGAGACAGAGAAGGACTGAAATTCTGGCCATGTGTTGATCAGTGCCAGAGCACTGAAGACAAAACCTCCATACCCATACATACTTCTTACAAGTGGCATTGTTATTTTATGTTTGTGAGGAAAGGTTACACTTAGAACATCTAGGTTTAGCCCACTCTGAGAAGCAACACTTGGCCTGCAGCCCACTCTCCAAAACAGACCGCGCCTCTCCAATTTGGAAATAGTCTTAGTGATGTTCCAGCCAAGATGCAGGCTTGAGTATTGCATCTCCCTGCTCCATCCTTAGACTGTCCTGTGTGCAGGGAACTGCACTATGTCTATTTCTTCTTTGATTTACAGTTTTGGGATAGGACTCGGTGGACAAAAAGAGCAAGAGGGAAGTAGATGATTTGGCAGCAATAGTTTGTGCTGAGAGAGATTTGTAGAATGATAAGAGGTATACGAATGGCTCTGTGAGATGTCTCTCATGACTGTGGTTCCAAAGGTTCAGGTGTATCGCACTACTACCCTAATCCACAGTTGTGCAGGTCTCTAGCTAAAAAATATTTTCAGATCTCTACAGCATATATATATATATTTAGAGAGAGAGAGATAGAGTGAGCGAGACACTGATGTAGTCATTTTCTACAATGGATTCGATATGACATTCAGACAATTGATTGCTAAAACCTGGACAGAAACTGCATCAGGAAAAGAATTGTCCAAAGGAGTAAAATCTCAAAATCATTAGCTATATGCAACTCCAACGGGACAGAGCGATAAAGGCTCGAGAAGGAACTCATCAAGGAGACTCTCCACATGGACATGCACCACAAGTTTCCTAGTCTGGCAACAGACACAGTGTATCTGGTAGTTCCCAGTGCAAGCCTCAGGGCAAAAACCTCTCCCTCTTCAGTGTTTTTACATCTGAAAAGAAGTGTGTGTGTGTCTGTCTGTCTGTCTGTGTCTTTGTGTGCTCAGAGTTCACAGATCACCTATAGTAGTCTCAGAGCAAGGGTGGGAAGTTAGCCAGCCTCACCTGCAACTTATGTACAGAGAACCTAGCTGGTCAAGGCAAGCCAGCTAGCCCCTATTCTGGCTAAGCAAGAATGAACATGCACAGGGACTCTCATGTCTCCCTCTCCTGAGTTCCCGATTCAATCTCATGCCTCACTATCATCCAAACACTGCCAACGGGGTAAGGTGGGGCACCCCTCAGAATTCAGGGGCAGGAGCCTGTCCAGTCACGTTTGGCTGCCTACTCAGCCTCCAGACTCTCAGTCCACTGCTCAGGGCAGCAGATTACAAGCCCAGAATGAACCCAGAAATAGCTGTCTTTCAACATAGATGGAAACTGTGTTTGACCAAACAATAGTGGATGAACCCAGCCCCTTACACCTACCCTTTGTGTCCGGCTAAATCAATTGCACCGGTGGCCTCACAATCCCTGATCATGTCTGGTGTCCACACATCACACTCAGAGAGACTCCCAGAAGTAGGCATGCATGAGTCCCATACAAAGTCGCTCTGCTTGCAGGAAGCACAAACTCCCTGGGCCCTTGCTATGGAGAGACAAAAGGAAGATCGATGCCTCCATTGGCTGAATTAGGAGCTTCCAGTGGAGACCACAGGCCCGCCCCTCAACTGAGGGCCTGGCTGCTGCTAATAAAGGCAATTGGAAACACCTGTTACCACTTGGGGCCTCAGGACATATTCAGGAATCACTCCAGGAACTAGCAGGCTGGCAGACCTCCTGATACCAGGATAGCTGTGCTACTAGTTGGGAGGGCCTTCTGGCCAGAGGTGAGAATATTCTCTAGATACAAGAAAGAACTTCAGATTTCTAAAGGATATGAAACCCCATGAGGCACTTGAGGCACATGAGGCCTATAAATTCTGGCCCTGTGTTGATCAGTGCCAGAGCACTGAAGACAAACCCTCCATGCCCATGCATACTTCTTAAAAGTGGCATTGTTATTTTATGTTTGTGAGGAAAGGTTACACTTAGAACATCTAGGTCTTAGCCCACTCTGAGAAGCAACACTTGGCCTGCAGCCCACTCTCCAAAACTGCCCTCGCCTCTCCAATTTGGAAGTAGTCTTAGTGATGCTCCAGCCAAGATGCAGGCTGGCTTATTGCATCTCCCTGGTCCAGCATCAGACTGCCTTGTGTGCAGGTAACTGCACTATGTCTATTTCTTCTTTGATTTACAGTTTTGGGATAGGACTCTGTGGACAAAAAGAGCAAGAGGGAAGTAGATGATTTGGAAGTGGTAGTTTATGCTGAGAGAGATTTGTAGAGTGATAAGAGGTATAAGAATGGCTCTGTGAGATGTCTCTCATGAATGTGGCTCAGAAGGGCCAGGTGTATCGTCATTACTACCGTAATCCAGAGCTGTGCAGGTCTCTAGCTAAAAGATATTTTCAGATCTCTGCATGATATATATATATATATATAGAGAGAGAGAGAGAGAGAGAGAGAGAGAAAGAGCGAGACACTGATGTAGTCATTTTCTACAATGGATTAGATAAGACATTCAGACAATTGATTGCTAAAACATGGAGAGAACCTGTGCATCAGGAAAAGAATTGTCCAAAGGAGTAAAATCTCAAAATCATTAGCTAGATGCAGCTCCAGCGGGAACAAGCGAAAAAGGCTTGAAAAGGGACTCATCCAGGAGACTCTCCACATGGACAGGCACCACAAGTTTCCTAGTCTGGCAACCCACACAGGTAAGCTGCTAGATCCTTGTGGAAGCCTCAGGGAAAAAACCCTATCCCTCTTCAGTGTCTATACATCTGAAAAGAAAAAAAAAGTGACCAAGGGCCAAGGAGAGCTACAATGGTGTCAATATTGAGAGGTAAATCAGAATGTGCCAAGTGTTTTGAACAAAATCACCTGTGCCACAGTGATTCTGTTGTTCTCTCTCCCTCCCACACACACAAAAACACACACAAACACACACTCTCACAGTCACACACAATTCCACATAGGCACAGGCACAAAAGGAGTTATACACATGCGCACTGGACAGCTTCTGCAAGGCAGGGCCCTGGGATGAACCTTACTTCGAACTTCCTGGAAGCATACCCAGGCTTTTAAGGCCAGCTCTGAGCTCTCATTGGCGGGCTTCCTCAGAAGGCTGCTCTCTGAGTCCCGCCTTCACAAGTTCTCCTCTGTTCTCATTGGCCAGCTCTTGGTTCACGCCCTTGAGGGTGATGTTCCTCTTCTCTGATTGGACAGCTGTCTCTATGAATACGAACTGGGCACTCCGCTCAGGCTCAGTGGGCAAGGGCTCTTAGACTCGCCACTTGGGACTGTCTGTATTTCACTGAAGGCCCTGTTTCTGCCAACACGACCCACACAGCTCCGGTCTGGACCCATCCTTAGGACACTGCCTGCTTGCGCTAGGCTGGCCATCCTCTTGGGGCACACCCAGAAACACTATCTCCACTCTAGTACCCCAGTGACTCAGGGCACTTGCCCCATGGAGCCTTAGTCCCGAACTGGTGCTGCCCTCTTATGGACACACAGCAGAATGCAGCTGAGCACAGGGATTCACAAGCTCCCAGTAGAGTCATCCCAGACAAAGAGAGAAACCCCTTCCACTTGCAAAGCCAAATGGGGGATCCCCCCACCCAACAGGAAATAACAGATGTCTAGGGCACTCTACGTCAATTTCAACCTTGCTGTACATGGGCCACAAATCCCAGAGTTCTCCTCATTCCACAGAATCACTACACTTAACTATGGGCTTTGCTGCCACCTTGTGGACACACAGCAGAAAACAGCTGAGCTCCCCCATGCCACTCCTCTTTGAGTCTACACAGAAAATTACACACAGCATGGGAATAGTAAAGGAAAGAACCCATCTGAGGACCACCTGGGAGAATGCACAACAGTGTCCTGAATATCCAATGTGCTATTCATATTTGAAAAACCACTTGTGCAGTGGAAACTTCCTTTGTCATAACACAACCCAGTTCCTAAGGCCCTGTGTCAGGAATAAAGAAACAACAGTGGTAATCATAATGGAAACACACTTATGTAAACATACACACACACATACCCTCCCACAGAGACGCACACACTTTTCCCTGAAATAACGTGGATTGGGGTTGCTGTTTTGCACTCAAGTAAAAGGTCAAAGTTTCATGGGTGGAGGGGAGTAGTGTTAAGTTTCTGGCATAAGAAGGTGAGAAGTGCCTAGAGCAGATCGATAGTTACATGGACAACGAAGGGAGCTTGGGTTGGAGGCACAGTTGTTTGAGAAGCCAGGGAATTATGTGGAAGCCCAGGACCCCGTTTTGAGCTCCTGGTCACCACTTACCCAGCTAGAGAAAAGCTGGGCTAGTGTCAAATCAGAACTGCAGCTGTCTCTCTGTCTCTCTTCCTGCTTGGGCCCTGCTCTCTCAATTTATGACTGTTTCCTTCTCCTCAGTAAGAAAGATACAAATGATGTACAGAAATACAGGGAAAGTGGGAAAAATTACCCCTGTGCCCACTATTACATGTAACAGTTGACTGTAAAGCATTCATCACCCATGAAAGAACAGAATAAATAATTGTGAAGTTAAAAACATTGTAGGTTAAATAGTGAACATTGTTTAGAGCCATGCAATACTAATCAATTGTGCATTGGATGTCACTGTCAAAAACAGTGCAGTAATAGTTGTAGTAGTGTGTAGTATCTGCAAAAGGAAATGTATTGTGTTTCAAAGTTCCCTTCAATTATAAGAGAAAATCTATCAGGCAGAAGAAATGACCCCTCATGTGATATGGGACTAAATAAATAAATAAATATGCAAATAAATGGGGATGATCTAGGAGGATTTGAAAAAAGTAAAAACAAAAACCACAGGAATACCTGATTACAGCAGAAATACAGAAAATGTCTGCTGAAAACAGAGGGCTGCTTCAAAACTTCCCTGACACTTCAGGGTCCAGGCAAATTAAGAATTACCGAGAATGAAAAGAAAGGCATACGTATTGAAGCTTACACTAGAAAATGTAGAGAAGTTCTGTGCTATGATAATTACAATTAGGATACTGATAGAAAGGCTATTGGAAATGCTCCTGAAAGGTTTATAATTTATAATTGTAGTGAATCCTGCTCCAACTATGTGACCAATTATTTATGAATAATGAGGCTGTTATAAATGTGGTAATTCTGCATTAAGATCAAATAAAAAGTTCAACAATTCTAAAAATGACTGATATATATATTTGTATATATATTTACATATATGTAAGTGTATCATTATTATAGACTCTTAGGGATACTGGCATGGTTATGAGGAGACAGAGTATGGCTTGTGCCACAGAGACTTACAAAGCTGAGGCTCTAGAAACCTAGGTGAAATCGGCAACAAAACAAGCCAGAGCTCAGCAGTGCCCTGGTGACTCTCTTTGTATATCAGGGCCTGTCAGTAAAATAAGTATAAAAGTAAAATATTAATGAGTGCAGACAGAGTGAGTGAGAGCCTGTGAGAGTCAGAGACAGAGAAGGCAAGAAGAGAAATAGAAGAGTGGGAAAGAGACCAGAAGTCAAAAACCTCCCACACTGTGTTCATACATGAGAGGTGCAAACCTGGGTTGTAGAGATTGTAAGGCAGAAGTCTCAAGTCCACAGACCCCAGACCACCCCAGCCTTCACCATATGTGTGTAGTATTAACGACATGAAATGTATTGTGAGTGTAAACTTCCCTTCAATTATAAGAGAAAAATCTATCAAGCAGGAGAAATGACCCCTCATCTAATATAGGACTAAATAAATATGCAAATAAATGGGGATGATATAGGAGGATTGAAAAAAATGAGAACTAAAAAAAAGCACAAGAAGACCTGATTACAGCAGAAAATGGAAACCATATGCTGAGAAACAGAGGGCTGCTTCAAAAATTCCAAGACATTTCAGAGTCCAGGGAAATTAATATTTCAGGAGAATGAAAAGAATCTCATATGTACTGAAGCTTACACTAGAGAAAGGAGGCAACTTCTGTACTATGATAGTTACAATAAGGATGCTGATAGAAATGCTATTAGAAATGCTACTGGAAGGTTCTATTATTTATAATTATATTGAATCCTGCTCCATCTAGGTGGCCAATTATTAATGAAAAAGGAAGCTGTTATAAATGTGTTAATTTTGATAAAGATCAACATAGGTCGACAATTCTCAAAAGGACAGATTATATATATATATATATATATATATATGTTTATTATAAAGTCTAAGATAAACTGCCATGGAAATGAGGAGACAGAATATGGCTTGTGTCATAGAGACTTACAAAGCTGTGGCTTCAGTAGCCTAGGTGATATCACCAACAAAACAAGCCAGAGCTCAGCAGTGCTCTGGTAACTCTCTTTATATATCTGGTCCTGTCAGTAAAATACGTATATAAGTAAAATATCAATCAGTGAAGAAAGAGTGTGAGAGAGAATGTGAGAGTTAGAGACAGAGAAGGCGAGAAGAGAAATAGATTAGTTGGAAAAAGACCAGAATTCAAAAACCTCCTACACTGTGTTCATTGATGACGGGTTCAAAGCTGGCTTTTATAGATTGTAAGGCAGCAGCTCTCATGCCCACAGACCCCATATAACCCCAGCCTTCACCATATGATGTAGTACCAGACCTGACAGTAATGTGTGTGTGTCTGTCTGGCTGGCTGTCTGTGTGTGTCTGTATGTGCTCAGAGCTCACCAATAGTAGTCTCAAGGCATGGGTGTCAAGATAGCCAGCCTCACCTGCAACTTATGTACAGAGAACCTAGCTGGTCAGTGCAAGCCACCTACCCCAGATTCTGGCTAAGCAAGAATGCATATGCAAAGGTATTCTCATGTCTCCCTCTCCTGTGTTCCCAATTCAATCCCATGCCTCCCTATCATCCAAACACTGCCAACGGGGTAAGCTGGGGCACCCCTCGGAATTCAGCGGCATGAGCTTGTCCAGTTACGTTTGGCTGCCTACTCAGCCTCCAGACTCTCAGTCCACTGCTCAGGGCAGCAGATGACCAGCCCAGAACGAGCTGTGTTTCAACATAGATGAGAACTGTGTTTGACCAAACAATAGTGGATGAAACCGGCCATCATACCTACTCTTTGGGTCCGGCTAAAGCAATTGCTCCTGTGGCCTCACAATCCATGATCATTGGGTCCTGGTGTCCACACATCACACTCAGAGAGATTCCCAGAAGTAGGCATGCATAAGTGTCCCATACAAAGTCTCTCTGCTTGCAGGAAGCACAAACTCCCCAGGCCCTTGCTATGGAGAGACAAAAGGAAGATGGATGCCTCCATTGGTGGAATTAGGAGCTTCCAGTGGAGTTCATGGCCCCGCCTACACCTGAGGGCCTGGCTGCTGCTAATAATTGCACTTGGAAACACCTGTTACCACGTGGGACCTGAGGACATACTCAGGAATCCCTCCAGGAGCTAGCAGGCTGGGAGACCTCCTGACCCCGGGATAGCTGTGCTCCTAGTTTTGAGGACATCGGGCCAGAGGTGAGAATATTCCCTAGATACAAGAAAGAACTTCAGGTTTCAAAAGGATTTGAAACCCCAGGAGGCACTTGGAAAAGACATTTCACAGCCATCAAAACACCCTCTTTCTGAACCCTGGAAGCTTCCATTTTGCATTCAAAATCTGGACACTGGTGTGGTCATCAGTACTACAAATCCTTTACATTCGGCCCAATAGAGGGAAAGCACAATGTGTATGCCAGGGTGGTAGAGTTTCACTTCTCTTGACCAGGGCTCTCATGGAATAAGGACAAGGACGCTGTGCAGGAAGGTGAGGAGGGCTGCATTGAGGCTGAGTGTCAGCCTCAGGGCCCTGGAGAATGGCAGTCAAGCACAGAGGGCCTGGACAGCTGCAGCTGGAGATGGACATATGCCTGGAACCTGCAGCAGCAACGCTGTCTCCGCAGTTCCCCTCTGTACTACACCATATGCATATAAAATCTTAAAATTTATAATTGTAGTGAATCCTGCTCCAACTATGTGACCAATTATTTATGAGTAAGGACCCTGTTATAAATGTGGTAATTCTGCATTAAGATCAAAGAAAAAGTTCAAAAATTCTAAAAATGACTGATATATATATATGTACATATATGTATGTGTATCTTTATTATAAACTCTGAGGGATACTGGCATGGCTATGCGGAGACAGAGTATGGCTTGTGTCAGAGAGACTTACAAAGCTGAGGCTCCAGAAACCTAGGTGAAATCGCCAACAAAAAAAGCGACTCTCTTTGTATATCAGAGCCTGTCAGTAAAATAAGTATATAAGTAAAATATTAATGAGTGCAGACAGAGTGAGTGAGAGCCCGTGAGAGTCAGAGACAGAGAAGGCAAGAAGAGAAATAGAAGAGTGGGAAAGAGACCAGAAGTCAAAAACCTCCCACACTGTGTTCATACATGACAGGTTCAAACCTGGGTTGTTGAGATTGTAAGGCAGAAGTCTCAAGTCCACAGAACACAGACCACCCCAGCCATCAACATATGTGTGTAGTATTTACGACACGAAATGTATTGTGAGTGTAAACTTCCCTTCAATTATAAGAGAAAAATCTATCAAGCAGAAGAAATGACCCCTCATGTAATATAGGACTAAATAAATAAATATGCAAATAAATGGGGATGATCTAGGAGGATTTGAAAAAAAAAAAAGAAAAAGAAAAACAAAAAGCACAAGAAGACCTGATTACAGGAGAGAATGAAAACCATCTGCTGAGAAACAGAGGGCTGCTTCAAAAATTCTGAGACACTTCAGAGTCCAGGGAAATTAAGATATCAGGAGAATGAAAAGAAAATCATATGTACTAAAGCTTACACTAGAGAAAGGAGGCAAGTTCTTTACTATGATAATTACAATAAGGATGCTGATAGAAATGCTATTAGAAATGCTACTGGAAGGGTCTATTATTTATTATAGTATTGAATCCTGCTCCAACTAGGTGGCCAGTAATTAATGAAAAAGGAAGCTGTTATAAATGTGTTAATTCTGATTGAGATCAATTTCATAGGTCGACAATTCTAAAAATAACATATACATATATATATATAAATGTATATATATGGATGTATATGTTTATTATATAGTCTGAGAGATACTGCCATGGATATGAGGAGACAGATTATGGCTTGTGTCAGAGATACTTACAAAGCTGAGGCTCCAGTAGCCTAGGTGAAATCACCAACACAAGCCTGAGCTCATCAGTGCTCCGGCAACTCTCTTTGTATATCTGGGCCTGTCAATAAAATAAGGATTAAGTAAAACATTACTGAGTGCAGACAGAGTGAGTGAGAGCCTGTGAGAGTCAGAGACATAGAAGGAGAGAAAAGAAATAGATGATTTGGAAAGTGACCAGAAGTCAAACACCTCCTACACTGTGTTCATGGATGACAGGTTCAAACCTGGCTTGTAAAGATTGTAAGGCAGCAGCTCTCATGCCCACAGACCCCATACAGCCCCAACCTTCACCATTAGCTGTACTACCACCCTGACAGTAATGTGTGTGAGTGTGTGTCTGTCTGTGTGTGTCTGTGTGTGCTCAGAGCTCACCTATAGTAGTCTCAGACCATGGGTGTCAAGGTAGCCAACCTCACCTGCAACTTATGTACAGAGAACCTAGCTGGACAGGGCAAGCCAGCTAGCCCAGATTGTGGCTAAGCAAGAATGCATATGTAAAATCCCAGGGCCCTTGCTATGGAGAGACTAAAGGAAGGTGGATGCCTCCATGGGATGAATTAGGAGATTCCAGTGGAGATCACAGCCCCGCCCCTCTCCTGAGGGCCTGGCTGCTGCTAATAAAGGCAATTGGAAACACCTGTTACCACTTGGGTCCTGATGACATACTCAGAAATCCCTCCAGGAGCTAGCAGGCTGGCAGACCTCCTGACCCAGGATAGCTGTGCTCCGAGTTGGGAGGGCCTTCTGGCCAGAGCTGAGAAAAAAAGAAAGAACCTCAGATTTCAAAAGGATTTGAAACCCTATGAGGCACTTGGAAAAGACTTTTCAAAGCCATCAGAACACCCTAATTCAGAACCCTGGAAGCTTCCGTTTTGCACGGAAAATCTGGACACTGGTGTGGCCATCACTATATATGAGAGAAACTGTGCATCAGGAAAAGAATTGACCAAAGGAGTTATATCTCCAGATCATTAGCTATATGCAGCTCCATCGGAACAATCGAAAAAGGCTTGAGAAGGAACTCATCCAGGAGACTATCCACATGGACAGGCACCACAAGTTTCCTAGTCTGGCAACACACACAGGGGAGCTGCTAATTCCCAGTGCAAACCTCAGGGCAAAAACCTCTCCCTCTTCAGTGTCTCAGAATTAAAAAACCTCCTACACTGTGTTCATTGATGACAGCTTCAAACCTGGCTTGTAAAGATTGTAAGGCAGCAGCTCTCATGCCCACAGACCCCAGACAGCCCCAGCCTTCAACATATGCTGTACTACCAGACCTGACAGTACTGTGTGTGTGTGTGTGTGTGTGTGTGTGTGTCTGTCTGACTGTCTCTCTGACTGTGTGTTTGTTTGTGCTCAGAGCTCACCTGTAGTAGTCTCAGAACATGGGTGTCAAGGTAGCTAGCCTCACCTGCAACTTATATACAGAGAACCTATCTGGTCAGGGCAAGCCAGCTAGCCCAGATTCAGGCAAAGCAAGAATGCATATGCAAAGGGCCTCTCATGTCTAAATCTCCTGAGTTCCCTATTCAATCCCATACCTCACTATCTATCATCTTGGGGAAGCTGGGGCACCCATCAGAATTCAGGGGCATGAGCCTTTCCAGTCACGTTTGGCTGCCTACGCAGCCTCCAGTCTCTCAGTTCACTGCTCAGAGCAGCAAATTACAAGCACAGAAAGTACCCAGAAAGAGCTGTGTTTCAACATAGATGGGAACTGTGTTTGACCAAACAATAGTGGATGAACCCGGACCCTTACACCTACCCTTTGGGTCTGGCTAAGGCAATTGCTCCTGCGGCCTCACATTCCTGATCATGGTGTCCTGGTGTCCAGACATCAAACTCAGAGAGATCCCCAGAAGTAGGAATGCATCAGTCTCCTAGTCAAAGTCGCTCTACTTGCCGGAAGCACAAAGTCCCAGGAATAAAAGGAAGATGGATGACTCCAATGGATGAATTAGGCGCTTCCAGTGGAGATCACAGCCCTGCCCCTCACCTTAGGGCCTGGCTGCTGCTAATAAAGGCAATTGGAAACACCTGTTACCACTTGGGGCCTGAGGACATACTCAGGAATCCCTCCAGGAGCTAGCAGGCTGTCAGACCTCCTGACCCTGGGATAGCTGTGCTCTAAGTTGGGAGGGCCTTCGGGCCAGAGGTGAGAATATTCCCTAGATACAAGAAATAACTTCAGGTTTCAAAAGTATTTGAAACCCCAGGAGGCACTTGGAAAGGACATTTCAAAGGCATCAAAACACCCTCTTTCTGAACCCTGGAAGCTTCCATTTTGCGTGGAAAATCTGGACACTGGTGTGGCCATCAGTACCACAGATCCTTTACATTCTGCCCAATAGAGGGAAAGCACAATGAGTGTTCCAGGGTGGTAGAGTTTCACTTCTCTTTACCTGGGCTCTCATGGAATAAGGACAAGGATGCTGTGCAGGAAATTGAGGAGGGCTGCATTTAGGCTGAGTGTCAGCCTCAGGGCCCTGGAGAATGGTAGTCTTTCACAGAGGGCCTGGACAGCTGCAGCTGGAGATGGACATATGCCTGTTACCTGCAGCAGGAACGCTGTCTCCTCATTTCCTCTCTGTACTACGCCATATGCACAAGACTAAATAATCCAAAGAGCAAAGAAACGAAAATTTCAACACCAGGAAGACCGAGTTCACGATGCATGCACTGCTTCCAGTAAGGGCCCAGGGAAGAAAGCATGTAGAGACAGTCAGAGAGACAGAATGACAGTGACTGAAAAGGACAGAAATTCTGGCCCTGTGTTTATCAGTGCCATAGCACTGAAGAGAAACCCTCCATGCCCATGCATACTTTATACAAATGGCATTGTTATTTTATGTTTGTGAGGATAGGTTATACTGCTCCTGGAAGGTTTATAATTTTTAATTGTAGTGAATCCTGCTCCAACTATGTGACCAATTATTTATGAATAAGGAGGCTGTTATCAATGTGGTAATTCTTCATTACGATCAAATAAAAAGGTCAACAATTCTAAAAATGACTGATATATATATATATATATATGTATATATATATATATATGTACATTTTATGTAAGTGTTTATTATGCACTCTGAGGGTTACTGACATGGCTATGAGGTGACATAGTATGGCTTGTGCCAGAGACTTACAAAGCTGATGCTACAGAAACCTAGGTGAAATCACCAACAAAACAAGCCAGAACTCAGCAGTGCCCTGGTGACTCTCTTTGTGTATCAGGGCCTGTCAGTAAAATAAGTATATAAGTAAAATATTAATGAGTGCAGACAGAGTGAGTGAGAGCCTGTGAGAGTCAGAGACAGAGAAGGCAAGAAGAGAAATAGAAGAGTGGGAAAGAGACCAGAAGTCAAAAACCTCCCACACTGTGTTCATACATGACAGGTTCAAACCTGGGTTGTCGAGATTGCTGGGCAGCAGTCTCACATCCACAGACCCCAGCCCACCCCAGCCTTCACCATATGTGTGTAGTATTTACCACACGAAATGTATTGTGAGTGTAAACTTCCCTTCAATTATAAAAGAAAAATCTATCAAGCAGAAGAAATGACCAGTCATGTAATATAGGACTAAATAAATAAATATGCAAATAAATGGGGATGATCTAGGAGGATTTGAAAAAAATGAAAAATAAAAACAAAAAGCACAAGAAGACCTGATTACAGCAGAAAATGGAAACCAACTGCTGAGAAACAGAGGGCTGCTTCAAAAATTACGATACACTTCAGAGTCCAGGGAAATTAAGATTTCAGGAGAATGAAAAGAAACTCATATGTACTGAAGCTTACACTAGAGAAAGGAGGCAAGTTCTGTACTATGATAATTACAATAAGGATGCTGATAGAAATGCTATTAGAAATGCTAATGGAAGGTTCTATTATTTATAATCGTATTGAAACTTGCTCCAACTAGGTGGACAATTATTAATGAAAAAGGAAGCTGTTATAAATGTATTAATTCTGATAAAGATCAATTACATAGGTCGACAATTCTATAAATGATATATATATATGTATATGTTTATTATAAAGTCTTAGATATACTGCCATGGAAATGAGGAGACAGAATAAGGCTTGTGTCACAGAGACTTACAAAGCTGTGGCTACAGTAGCCTAAGTGATATCACCAACAAAACAAGCCAGAGCTTAGCAGTGCTCTGGTAACTCTCTTTGTATACCTGGGCCTGTCAGTAAAATAAGTATATAAGTAAAATATCAATGAGTGAAGACAGAGTGTGTGAGAGCATGTGAGAGTTAGACACAGAGAAGGCGACAAGAGAAATAGATGAGTTGGAAAGAGACCAGCAGACAAAAACCCCCTGCACTGTGTTTATTGATGGCAGGTACAAAGCTGGCTTGTAGAGATTGTAAGGCAGCAGCTCTCATGCCCACAGACCCCAGACAGACCCAGCCTTCACCATATGCTGTACTTACAGACCTGACAATAATGTGTGTGTGTCTGTCTGAATGTATGTCTGAGTATGTGTGCGCTCAGAGCTCACCTATAGTAGTCTCAGAACTGTTGTTGAGGTGGTCTGGTGTCGGGCTGCACCGCGGAGAAGAGAGCGGACGTCCAGAGCAAAGGGGTACACAGATCTTTATTATAGGATGGGGGTGGAGGTTTGGTTCAGACCACGTGGAGCCAGCCAGCAATGGCCGACCACGGGGGGAGAGCAGGGAGCGAGACCTCAGAGAGGGAGAGCCCAGAGAGAGAGAGGGGAGGGGTGAGGGGGCATTTTATTGGGCGACAACCAGGGGTGACGTGTAGGGCCAGGATTGGTTGAAAGGGGGCACTCTAGGATTTAGCGAGGCATAGGAAAACCTGGGGGCGGAGCCAGGATTGGTTGAAAGGGGGCACTCTAGGATTTAGCGGGGCATAGAAAAACCTGGGGGCGGAGACTGCATCAGAATAAGTCCTCAGCAACACAGAACATGGGTGTCAAGATAGCCAGCCTCACCTGCAACTTATGTACAGAGAACCTAGCTGTACAGGGCAAGCCAGCTAGCCCAGATTCTGGCTAAGAAAGAATGCATATGCAAAGGTACTCTCATGTCTCCCTCTCCTGAGTTCCCGAATCAATCCAATGCCTCACTATCATCCAAAAACTGCCAACGGGGTAAGCTGGGGCACTCCTCAGAATTCAGGGGAATGAGCCTGTCCAGTCACGTTTGGTTGCCTACTCAGCCTCCAGACTCTCAGTACACGGCTCAGGGCAGCAGATTACAATCCCAGAAAGAACACAGAAATAGCTGTGTTTCAACATATATGGGAACTGTGTTTGACCAAACAATAGTGGATGAACCCGGCCCCTCACACCTATCCTTTGGGTCAGGCTAAGTCAATTGCTCCTGTAGTCACAAAATCCCTGATTATGGTGTCCTGGTGTCCACACATCACACTCAGAGAGATACCCAGAAGTAGGCATGCATGAGTCACATACAAAGTCTCTCTGCATGCAGGAAGCACAAACTCCCAGGGCCCTTGCTATGGAGAGACAAAAGGAAGATGGATTCCTCCATTGGCTGAATCAGGAGCTCCCAGTGGAGATCACAGCCCTGACCCTCACCTGAGGGCCTGGATGCTGCTAATAAAGGCAATTAGAAACACCTGTTACCACTTGGGGCCAGAGGACATACTCTAGAATCCCTCCAGGTGCTAGAAGGCTGGCAGACCTCCTGACCCCTGGATAGCTTTGCTCCGAAATCAGAGGGCCTATGGGCCAGAGGTGAGAATATTCCCTAGATACAAGAAAGAACTTCAATTTCAAAAGGATTTGAAACCCCAGGAGGCACTTGGAAAAGGCATTTCACAGCCATCAAAACACCCTCTTTCTGAACGCTGGTAGCTTCCGTTTTGCGTGG
Organism: Erinaceus europaeus; assembly: GCF_950295315.1. Lineage (NCBI taxonomy): Eukaryota > Metazoa > Chordata > Mammalia > Eulipotyphla > Erinaceidae > Erinaceus > Erinaceus europaeus. Next base: position 543 of record NW_026647186.1, on the reverse strand, counting down.
AAAATCCGGAAACTGGTGTGGCCATCAGTACCACAGATCCTTTACATTCGGCCCAATAGAGGGAAAGCACAATGTGTGTGCCAGGGTGGTAGAGTTTCACTTCTCTTCACCTGGGCACTCATGGATTAAGGACAAGGATGCTGTGCAGGAAATTGAGGAGGCTGCATTTAGGCTGAGTGTCAGCCACAGTGCCTTGGAGAATGGGAGTCAAGCACAGAGGGCGTGGACATCTGCAGCTGGAGATGGACATATGCATGTTACCTGCAGCAGGATCTCTGTCTCCTCAGTTCCCCTCTGTAGTACGCATATGCACGAGACTAAGTAATCCAAAGGGCAAAAAAAGGAAAATTTCAACACCAGGAAGACCGAGTTCACGATGCATGCACTGACTTCCACGAAGTGTCCAGGGAAGAAGGCACGTAGTGACAGTCAGAGAGACAGAATGACAGTGACTGGAAAGGACAGAAATTGTGGCCCTGTGTTGATCAGTGCCAGAGCACTGAAGACAATCCCTCCATGCCCATGCATACTTCTTACAAGTGG